>NC_089721.1:73800046-74050046 GCF_031753505.1 Anomalospiza imberbis
CTGTGACAGTGCAGGGTGAGAACTGTCCCCATGGTGATGCAGGGAGTGGATCTGGGCCCCATCCTGCACCTCCCCGGCATGGTGAGCCTTCCTTGGGCTGGCCTTGAGGCCATGAGAGCAGGCAGGTGGGCAGAGCTTAAAGACTTTGAGACTCAAGTTCTTGCTGCTCTGCAGGCACCAGAGCTTTGTCCCCTGGTGAGCTCATCACAGTGCAGCACGGTGGTGGCAAGGGCCCTCTCTGGCTGTCCAGCCACGGGATCAGCCATGGGAAAGCCGTGGCTGGTGTGTACAGGCACAGCATCCTGCACTGTTGGGAGGGCTCTTCTTGGCCAGGCTGTCCTGGACTGCAGGGCACTGACCATGGGCACTGCTGCAAGAAAGTGCTAAGAAACATTTGTGAAATCCACAATTGTGCTAGATCAAAGAAAATTGTGACTTGTTGTCTGGTGGCATTTGTAGTGTTGCCTGGATGCATTCTACATCCTCCTCAAAGAAGTGGTGCCAGCAACCTCAACCTTAAGGTTTTGAGGGTAGAGATGCAAGATTTTAGAAGGTTTATGGGCCGTGTTTGCAGTTGTTTTGTCATGCCCTCATGGAAGTGCAAGGGGAACTAAATTCTTGCCTTCTGCCTTAAAGCTCACAGCATTTACGGACAGCAGGAGGGTTAATCCACCTCTAACACTCAACACTTGCCATTATGGATATTGCATAAATGGCTAGTGGAGACTGGTAGGCCTGAGGCAACATTTGCACACAAAGTATCTGAGAACACATATGAACAATTTGGCGTCAGTCTCTTTAAAGGAACTTTATGACCTGCATGCAGAGCTCTCCCAGAAACACTGAGAACAGGTAGCCAGGCAAAAATCTGATGAACATGATTGCATGTTCCAGGGAGGCAGGGAGGCAGACTTTGGCTGTGCAGACTGTTTGTGGTCTGCTCAGGCTCAAAAGATGGGAGATTTTTTTTTTTCTTTTTGTATAATGGTTACGTCAGATATTTGCAGAGAAAATACTTTAATAAGCAGCCTTATCTTCCTGCTTGGGAGTTTTTTCTGAGCTAGGAATTGGGGCACAGAGCAGTGAGAGGTTGTGATTGAGCTGCTGCAAGCACAGCTGGGTGGGCACCTGGTTGAGAGGTGATGGAGTCAGGGTCTGCTCCGTGTGAAAAGGGGGGGGGGGCAGGATTAGGGCAGCCAGAGTGGTAACTTATTAGCTGGGGTTTGTTTTTCATTTGGTCATGTGAAAATTCACATGATACAAAGAAGTTCAGGGCTGTGAGAGAGCCTCCTGTGTGGAACGCCCTGACTGCAGCAGGGCGGAATAGAGTCTCATTCTCAGTCTCCGTTCTGGCCCTCAGCATGTGAGATGCAACTTCTGCTCTTAGCAGCATGTTCAGGACTATACTAAAGGAGGAGACTTGCAGGGCCCGGGGATCTCAGCTGCCATGTGTTATGGGAAAGCTACCAAAAGCAGTTGATCTTGTGTGATGTACATGTGAAAAATCAGTCAGATTTATATTGGTTTAGGGATCTCATTCTCCACCTTTCCTGGGGGCATGGCATCAGCAGAGCTGCTGCTGGTGGTGAAGATGCTGCACCTGAGGAAGTGCTGGACACAGAAACCAACCCTGCCTCAGCTAGACCCCTCCGGAGCATGAGCAGCTCGCTTTCCCTCAAAATTTGTTATTGAAACTACTGGAAACATAATGATGAAAAGAATACATTTTGAAAATTATGAACTATTAAAACCATAATATGCATATTTAAATCATAAAACAGGAAAAAGATATACTGGTGTATTTATTCCAGAGGTGCAAATAAAATACAATACCCAGCCTTCATTTCACTTTGAATCATAACAAGCTGTAGATATTAATGACAGCATTTTGTAAAAACAGTAATTTGCTATAAAAGAGTCTACTGCAAAAAGTGGTCTTTGGTGTGATTTGTTTCTATTATTGCCAGTACTGCTGATTAATAACACACATTTTCAGTTAATTTTGGATCTCAGCATGCCCTTTAATCTTGCGTTGTTTCTTTTGTCTTGCTATTACAGAAAAATATATATTGTATCCTGAGGCCCAATTCCAATTACTATAAGTTAATCTATTAGGTGATAAAGAACCACACAGGCAGGAAATGTGTATGTGAAAGTGAAGATGTATCTCAGGATTTGCTGGGGTTTGGTTACCTTGAAATGATGTTCTCTATAAATCTCAGAGCATGTTCTCTGTCTGTGTGTGATAACCAAAGCTTTGTTTTGGATGTTGTCCCAGGTATTATGAAACCGGGAGTATTAAGCCTGGAGTGATTGGAGGATCAAAACCAAAGGTCGCCACACCCAAAGTCGTTGAAAAAATTGCAGAGTACAAACGCCAAAATCCCACCATGTTTGCCTGGGAGATCAGGGACAGACTCCTTGCTGAACGAGTGTGTGACAATGACACTGTGCCCAGTGTCAGCTCCATTAACAGGTAAAGCTCGGCATGGTTCTGGGGTGGATGCTCCATGGAAGCACTGTCACCATGGCTTTGTCTTTTAGCAGGACTGGGCGTTCGGGGCTGTTTGTAAGGAAAGAAGCTTCACCTGTTTCCCTAGGGCACTTGGGCCTGGGGAGCAGCTGTGGGCTTACCTCGATGGCTGAAGCACCACGAATGACGAGGGTTTCCTAGGAGTGGGCAGCTTCTTTTCCATCCTTTTCCCTGTTCATGAGTCCATTTTCCATTGATTCCCTTGCTGGGAATGACCCTGTGTGTTTGCTGCCAGCAAAGCCCCTGTTCTGCCCTTTGGGGTGAGGGTTCAGTGGGACAGGCTTTGCCGAGGGGGGAAGCTCAGATGGCCATTGAGTAGGGTGGCAGTCATATGGGTAAGAAAGGGACCCAAGGCATGGGTCTGAGGTACCATTTTGTCACCTGACACCCAGCTGGTGCTGCTGACATTGGCCGAGGCCTGTGTTCAGTGTGAATAACAATGGGGGAATTTGGTTGGTAATGTCTGAGGGCCTCCACTGTCTGCTTTCTGCATTGGAGAACTTAAGTGATCTGGAAGCGCTTTGGAAAAAATGCAGGGGAATCTCATTTGGAGACTGAGTCCCATGTTTGGGTGTTTTGCCATGGCTTTGCAAGTCAGGACTGGACTCATAGAAGGCCTGGTTAGCAGCTGTAACCTACTGCCTTGTCCATTACACCTTCTGTGCCCATGGTTTCCTCCTGAGTCAAATGAGTATAAGGCTGGAAAAACCCAGTGAAATACTGTGTGACTCCTCCAGCCCTGCCAGAGCAACAGTCAGAGATGATGCTTGAACAGCAGAGCTTTTGGGCACCCATGGCCCTGGCAAGCAGGGTTTGTTATTTTTTCACTCTGTTCCGGGCTTCCTCCTCACCACATTGGTGAGATGGTGTTCACTTGTGCAACTGCATGCAAATGCTTTGAATGCAGCTCGCTATAAAATCTCTCATTTGCGTCCAGACGTGAAATAAATTGATGCAATATTCTTTTATTGGCTATCCCAATCTGATTTGCATTCATGGAGTTGCCGCTTGAGTAGCCGGAGTGGCTTCCCCAGTGCTAGCAGAGAGTGCAGTCTCTGCCCTGATGGACTAAATGTTGAGTCATGTGTTGATGGAATTAAAAGAAAAAATGGGTCAGCTCATGTTTTGCTGCTTGGGAGCCTCTGACTTGGAGGCTCCAGAGCATCATGCAATAACTGTATGGACATGGTGTCTTCAGTTTAAAGAGGGTTTGAGGAATATTACAGACACCAGAAAAACCAAAGGAAAACACCAAATACCTAAGGAAAAATATCAAATACCTGCTTCCATTAATATCAACGAGTCACGTGAGAAGCATGGCTGTTACAAGCAGTCTTCTGCTTGTGTAGGAGAACTTCACGTGTCCTCCAAAAAACTACCAAAAAAAGGCAGTCACAGCTCTAGGTAAAAAGGAGATTTAAGTAGCTTCCAGTCATATTTTGAGCCAGTTTCCATGTTTCTCTTACTGCGTCCTTGTATGTTTCCAAACTCATAATGCCCACGCCCCTACTGCCCTTGTATCAGAAAACCAGTTCATGATCTTTCACTCAGGCTTTTGGCTGTAAATCTAATTCTTTCTCATCTGCTTGTGACTCTGGCTAAGATCTTCTCCTTTTCTCAAAGGTTTGCAACGCCTTTCAAGAAATGCATGCAATCTGTTTGAGTCAATCTGTTTAACCAGAGAATTGTTTTTGCCAGCTTAGGAGCTCATAGTGAAAACCCAGACTGGACAATAATGTGACAAAGAACCCGGAATTCACCTCAAAACACTTGGCTTTAAAGCTAGATCCCACAGTTCCAGCGGTCTGTGGGGTTTGTTTTCATACTTAGCACTGAGTGTATACTTTGGGGCTTTGCTAGTGGGAAAGGATGCAGGCCCCTGCCCACAATATTCTTGTTCACCACTGAGGTACAAACGAGGGGCTGCCTGGTCAGCACAAACCTGAGCCTAGATCTCGCTGAGTGGCTCCTGTCCTGCTGCAGTTGCCATTTCTGCACGGGGATGACAGAGGCATGCTCTGGTCCTCCGTCCCTGTGCCCATGGTGCAGGGCGTGCTCGCCGGGGCTGCGTTGTTCTCTCCCACGATGCTGATGCTGCTCCTTGGAGCACTGGGGTTTATGGGGATGGACTTTCACAGCTCCTCCCTGCCACTGAGGGGGCCTTTTAGCAGAAAATTTTGAGCTGCTGCCTCCATGTAAAAGTGAATAATAATTATTATTATTAATTAATAACATTAATTTTAGTAATAGGCCACTCTCCAATAGCAGAAGCAAGTCTGTGTGGTTAAATCATTGTGATTAGCTTTGCTCAAATCAGCTGAGAGCTGTCCAGCTGCTTTCAAGTGCTCCAGTCTCCATTCCTCCAGAGATAAAGATGTTTATGTGTCAGAAGGCCTTGGACACCCTTCCTTCACCATGACAGCCTTGTGCAGTGGGCTTTTTCCACTCTTGATCGTGCAGAGTCCTGTCTCTTTGGCTGTGCTCCCCCACCAAAGCTGTTGTCCCAGCTGTTCCTGCCCCTCACACTGGGCCGGCTGTTGTGGGGTCTCTTGCTGTAACCCATCTTCTGGTTATGCCTGACACCCAGCAGCTTCACTCTGGGGCTGCAGCTGAAAGATGGCTTGTGTACAGACCAGACCTCTGCTAGCCTCCATCAGACTCCTCCAAGGAATGGGAGGGGAAGGCAATGGGAGTGCATCCTTTTCTGTGATGAGGAGGGTGTCACCAGTGGTGGTACCTGTGCCTGCTTATGGGGGGCTTACCAGTAAGGATCTGCTGTGAATTCCTGCAAGTTCATCCCCAAGCCTCCTCCTCCTCTCCTCTCCTCTCCTCCTCTCCTCTCCTCTCCTCTCCTCTCCTCTCCTCTCCTCTCCTCTCCTCTCCTCTCCTCTCCTCTCCTCTCCTCTCCTCTCCTCTCCTCTCCTCTCCTCTCCTCTCCTCTCCTCCTCTCCTCTCCTCTCCTCTCCTCTCCTCTCCTCTCCTCTCCTCTCCTCTCCTCTCCTCTCCTCTCCTCTCCTCTCCTCTCCTCTCCTCTCCTCTCCTCTCCTCTCCTCTCCTCTCCTCTCCTCTCCTCTCCTCTCCCTCTCCTCTCCTCTCCTCTCCTCTCCTCTCCTCTCCTCTCCTCTCCTCTCCTCTCTCTCCTCTCCTCTCCTCTCCTCTCCTCCTCTCCTCTCCTCTCCTCTCCTCTCCTCTCCTCTCCTCTCCTCTCCTCTCCTCTCCTCTCCTCTCCTCTCCTCTCCTCTCCTCTCCTCTCCTCTCCTCTCCTCTCCTCTCCTCTCCTCTCCTCTCCTCTCCTCTCCTCTCCTCTCCTCTCCTCTCCTCTCCTCTCCTCTCCTCTCCTCTCCTCTCCTCTCCTCTCCTCTCCTCTCCTCTCCTCTCCTCTCCTCTCCTCTCCTCTCCTCTCCTCTCCTCTCCTCTCCTCTCCTCTCCTCCTCTCCTCTCCTCTCCCCTCCCCTCCCCTCCCCTCCCCTCCCCTCCCCTCCCCTCCCCTCCCCTCCCCTCCCCTCCCCTCCCCTCCCCTCCCCTCCCTCCCCACCCTCCCCTCCCCTCCCCTCCCCACTCATGGCAGGCAGCAAGGGGAGGGGAGTTTTTCAGGCACAGGGAGGGAAATTCTCACTCTGGCATTGCTGCTGTACCCGTGCCTGGGCTGGGGAGTGTGTGGTGAACCAAGGGCATGATTCCTTCCAGCCTGTTCCAATTCTGCCACAGCCTGAGGCAGAGCTGTGTGATCTCCAGAGGTATTTCTGATGCTGTCTTTCATTTCTTCTAGCACATGGGCAGGTAAATAACGTGTGTAGAATCTCCCCAGAATCTCCCTTCATAGCAGCTACCCTCTGTCCTGCACCACCACACGTGCCTCCTGCTTTATCTGCATCTCTGGATTTTTTCTCATTGACGTCACTATCAATCAGAGGCAGCGACTGCATGTACCCAGTGATGATAAATGTAGTCATTCAGCTTTTAAGATTAGCATTTATTCCAACACTGAAAAAAAAAATAGTAATTTGGCTAAGCTGATCCTTTCCCAAGATGTTCAAGTGCCTCTAGCCACGTGAGTGCCATAGCCGGTATGCTCTAGGAACAGCCTTGAAAATGTGTCCCAGCACCCAAGAGTGCAGACCACAGCCTGCTAGGGCCTTTGGGCTCAGAAGGTTCCAGCTACCTGGGGAGGGGTTACTGGCATGCTGGCTGATCAGATAGCTATGGATATCTGTTTCCTGGGCAGTGAGGACTGGATCCTCAAAGCTACCAAAGGAGCAAACTCTGAAGGATCCTGAGAACCATCTGGATGAAATCCTGTTCAGTGCACTCCGGGATAACCTTGCTTGAGCAGGGAGGTTGGACCAGATGATCCACTGTCAACTGTTGTCTCTTCCAACCCAAACCACTCTGTGACTCTGTGACTCTCTGGAATGCCACCCTGATGACTCTAACAGCAGGGGCTGCGGGCACAAATGTGGTCCTGGGTTCTCCTGCCAAACTTTGGTCTTTCAGTGAATGATGAGGGGAACATATGCAGAAAGGAATTTTTCGTATTGATGTAGGTGTCCTGCACTGGAAAAATAGTGTCTAGTGCCTCCTGCCATTGCATGCCTAATGCCAGCTAAGTGGTCATGTTTTTCCATTACTCACAGGATCATACGAACCAAGGTGCAGCAGCCACCCAACCAGCAGGTCCCGGCTTCCAGTCACAGCATAGGTAAGGAAAACTTTTTTAAAAATACATTAAAAAAATAATAATGGATTACAAATATTCTGAAGAACTTTTAATCATTCTTATGGACAGATAATTCTGCATAAAACACTTCAGCACACGTGCTAATGTGCCTTCTTTGTCATTCTCCAAGGGCTGAACATAGTAAATGAATTTTATAAATACTGCTAAAAGGTTTTGAATTTTACTGATTATTATGATAAATAGCTTTCACCATGAGACAGAAAATTGAAATCTAAACCAAAAAACCCCCACTAATAGGGGTCTATAGAATGTCAGATAATTAAAGTAATAAATCAAGAAAGGGATACTTATTCATAACATTTTCTGCATCATTAGTCAGTAAGTAGTCTTGAATGTGTTTTTTCCATCTATCAACCATCCCTTCTATAGTTCTTTGTGCACTTGCAGTCTTGAGTGAAGAGGTAGCAAAACTTTCTGAAACTTTTAATTCAGCCGCAGAACAGTGATGCTGGAACCTGAGGGAGGTGATGCTGTTGGAGGGTGACCCGGAGGAGACCCCCAGGCTGCTGAGACACCCTCAGCCCTTCTCCTGGCTGACAGTGTCTCTCTGAGGAGGGTGGGTGCTTCTGTGCTGCGATGCAGCAGGGATGGAGGCGCTCAGTCTGGGTCAGGGCTGCTCTCTTCTTGTCCCTGTTCCATCAAACCCGTCAGGGCACTGGTCAGCCTGTGCTTCATAGGAAGTGGTGGGGGGTCTTAGTTTCTCTCTGCTTTTATGTTGTCACCTGTGATATGGTGAAATGCTTGCTTCTCTCTTGGCAAGGGTGTGCTGGCACTGGGAGAAAGGGAGTGGAGGTGCAGAGCAGCCTGCATTTTCTTAGCTTGTCAGAGGAGTCATACTGTTGATCCTGCACCCTTAGCCCTTCTCTCCAGAAAATGCCAAAACAATTTTGGGGAAGAAAAGCTTCCTTTATCTCACTGTGTGACTTAAGTGCTATCTTTTCTTGAAAAAGTCAAGAACAGAAAAGAAACATCTTGTTTCTCAGGGCTTGGAGTTGATAGAGGGAGCATGTATTCCTGACATGGGTTTGGTCTGTGTGAGTTGTGTCTGGGGGTCTTTGCTGTGGTCCCACATGTGTATCCCCCATCCTGTCCCTGGGATCTGTGTGGATATAGGGACATGGCTCAGCCTGCAAGCTGATGGAGGTGATGGTGGTGCTCCCTCCTCTGCCTGCTTCCGCGAGGCCTTGGATACCCAGAGCATCACAAGGGCAGTGTTTGCTGTGCAATCTGGCACATCCAGACTGCCCTTGAGTTACTGCCCTTGCTGGACACAAACAGTACCCTTTTCTCTTCCAAAGCAAAATGGATTTGGGTCATTTTTCTGGGAACCTCAGGGTCTTTCCGCCATCCATCCCCAGGCAACCCCAGCTGTGCAAGGTCTCCACTGGCCAGAGGCTGGTGTCGTGGTCTAACAGGATGCAGCCAGCACAGTACAGAAAGTGCAGGTTGCTCTGCTCCCAGGAGGTTCCTGTCCCGGAACCTGTTCCACCGTCTTGTGGCAGCTCCTCTCTCTGCAGGACTGTGTTTCCAGCAAGCTCTGTTCACCTTGCTGGTGACAGGGGCTGCTGTGTCACAGGAGGGCCTCTGCTGTCCCAAGCAATGAGCTTTTCCACTGAGCGTTGTGTGAGAAGGGGTGTGTGACTGCTAAGGAAAAGCATCCCCTGTCCCTCAGCACACAGACCCAATCCCTTGTGATGGGGGCAAGGGCTGACCATGCCTCTCCTCCCACCCCTGCACTGGGCTGCTGTGGCATGCTGCTGGATTGGACTGGGCATGGCTGGGGTGGGTAAAGGCTCTTCCTGAGCTGGAGGGGCCATGATGGCCAGCTGAGTCCCAGCCCACCTCCTTCATGCTATGGGGGCCAGTGGCTTTTGGGTAAGCTGGTGCCCGTGCTGTCCTGTGACTGTCTGCCTGTCCTTGCCTTGCAGCCTCCACAGGATCAGTCACCCAGGTGTCCTCTGTCACCACTGACTCTGCTGGCTCGTCCTACTCCATTAGTGGGATCCTGGGAATTGCCTCCCCCAGCACCGAGAGCAACAAGCGCAAGCGGGACGAAGGTAGCAGGAGCTGTTTTCTGGGAGGAGAGTGCTGGGCTGCATGGTCAGAGGGGTGGGGCAGGGCTGGGGTGGGTGCTGTGTGCTTGTGACGTGATGGAGCTGTGGACATCCCCTGCAGTGCACTTTGGGTCTGCTTCAGCAGGACTTTGCCAAGGTCACAGACAAGGCAGGGACCATCCCAGTGACTCAGTGGCCAGGAGCAGGGGCTTGTCCAGGCATTTTGGAAAGCTGTGGCAGTGTGTCAGTTTT
Organism: Anomalospiza imberbis; assembly: GCF_031753505.1. Taxonomy (NCBI): domain Eukaryota; kingdom Metazoa; phylum Chordata; class Aves; order Passeriformes; family Viduidae; genus Anomalospiza; species Anomalospiza imberbis. The sequence goes on from NC_089721.1 coordinate 73,809,624, forward strand.
GAGCCAGGCTTTCCTCCACACTGTGGAACTTTTTCCTCCTGCCAGTGAAGAGCGGAAGAGACACAGTTGTGTTGACTCTGTGGCCACCTGAAATAGGAAATATCTGCAAAGTGAAAGAAAATTAACTGCATAGACATCAGCTGTGCTGCTTCTCTCAGGACTTGCTTCACCAGGGACATTTGTCTGTCTTGAAGGGTGGAAATAAGCACAGTCCAGTTGGGGTTGGATATTGTTGATACACTCCTCAGATTAACAGGGTGTATGGTTCTGTTTTGTTCTGCATCCTACTGAAAACAATGTTTTGGAGAGAAAAGCACCGGAGATGGAGTGGAAGGTACAAGAGGAGAAATTCTCTGCTGGTGTCTTTTTAAAGTATCTTTAGGTTAAAGCATTACTTTCATTTTGTAAAAGTCTGCATAGAGAAGCTGAGGCCATGGCTGTGGACACAATTTGTACAGCAGAGGGGACACCAGAACGGGGCTTTTTCAGCTGAGGGTGCAGAAGGCGTGTGCCTCCTGCCCCTTGCTGAGGAGCACCCATGTTCCTCAGCTCCTGCTGCTGGTACAGGCCCAGAAGTGCCCTGCAGACAGTGCAGGTCCAGATCCCTGCACTGCCCCTGCTGTCCCTTGCTGCCCAAACCCTCCTGGATGGAGGGGGTGGTGGAGGGTAGGCTGAAGCTGTAGTGGCACCCCCCAACCTGCCCCCCATCCCCTGGGGGAAACACAGCTGAAATCAGCAGCCTGGTGCCCGAGCTATAGGGTCACGTGCCTGTGCATCCTTTAGTGGAAACACATGATCAGGTTGCAGAGTAGACCCAGATTTACTGAACTGGGAGAAAAACTGCAAGAGGCTGGGGGGCCAATTTCAGCCACATGGGAACTAATTTGACGGTGGAAGTATAAAGCTCCTTGTGCTCAGGTTCTTGCTAAATATATCATTGTTATTTAACTCTGTCTTTATACACCAGATTTTTTTTTCCAAATCCAGATTATAAATGCATAGTTAAATATATACATTAAAGCAGGTAGGGTAGAAGTTTTATATTTTATCAGCCAGGTCAGGAGACAGGTTGTCTGTATTGATACCATGGCTCCTGTATGTCTCCTGTGCCACAAAGCCATTTCTTGGGTGCCTGTCAGAAGACACTGCTTTACCTGCAGAGAAAAGGATTAAGTGTTTCTTTGAAAAGCAAAAGCAGTTCCAGAAGTAGAGCTGAGAACCTTCTCAACTTTTTTCAGTTCACGTTCAGAAACGAGCATGTGATTGCTAAAGCAATCCCCATCAGTTTGGCAGGGTGAGTCATGGGGTTTGAGCTCCTAGGCTGGACAATAATGCTGTCCTCAGCAGGCTGTTTAAACTGTTTTTGTAATAGGCTCAGGGCTGCAGGTTTGGAGAGGCATAGTCAGGTACTCCAACATCTTTCCTAGGGGAACCCTAGGAGCTCGTAACTCCCTCCCTATCCTGCTTACCACAAGGTCCTTCTGGATGGGTGTGGGTGGGTGCATTGTGCTTGTGGAGGTGTCCCAAGGCTCTGATATAAAGATCATATATCCTCCACGTTTCTCTGATATAAAGAGAAGCATGTCACCTAATTTTGGCCTGTATCACAATGTGGGTGCCCAAGCAGCAGAGCAAATTTAACCATTTACCAAAGTTAACCATTTACCAAATTTAACTGGGAAATGTAACCATTTCCCGACTTTAGGGAGGCTCTCTCTGCAGAGACCCCTTCGCATTATGTCCTTTGACTGTTGGAAGATGAGTGCCTGCTGCTCTGCCTCCCTGCACACATTTCCTGGAGCCACTGGCTGTGCAGTGCTGTACAGATGTCCTGGCTGCCCTCAGCCTGGGGGTGAGGTGGGATGGACTTGCCCTTCCAGCTGCACTGAGCACTTGATATATTTCAGTAATCAGTTTTGTTCTCCTCACTCTTGACATTTTATTAGCAGATGTTACCAGTATTTAACCCAGTGGGGAGCTTGCTGGGTAGCAACAGGGGCAAACCAAATCAGACAGTCTTTATTGGTTTATATAGCTGAAGGTGTCATTTTTCCCCCTGTTTTAATATGGACTTGGAGCAGATGTGCCTTCGTGGGGGATCAGTTGCTTTCACTTTTGGTTAAAGGACGTGCTACTGGAGACTGGCATGAGGAGCAGGCTGTCCCGTAATGAGGCAGCTGCTGCAGCCTCCAGCAGTGGAGGATGCCAGGCAGCCACCTTGCTGCTCTGCCTTCAAATTGCCTCCTCAGGTGCAGTGATGGCAAATTTGCCCAGCCCTATGTCTCAGGGAAGGGTTGTGGAGGTGCAGATGGGCGACAGGGATGCACGGAGTGACCCTGATGGGGTGCCTGCTCTCAATGGGGTCTGTTTTAGGGCAGCAAGACCCCAAGTCAGAACAAGCTGAATGCCTCATCCACTGCTGAAAGCCAAGGTATGTGCAGGGGCTGGTTTCACTGCACCTGCAACAGGTGGTCGGGTGAGTAGTGGTGATTTCATGATGGACACTTGGCGTAATTTGGGAAGTGCCAAGCATATCCTGTCTGAAAGTCAATGCTTTCTGAAGTGAGGTTAAACAGTCCTTTTTGAGCACTGAGAAGAAAGCAAAAGACACTTTTGTCCACAGGTGGGTGCATAGGAGACTGAGGTCAGGACATGTTCTGGGGACAAAGGAGGTTGCTGGGCCATAAGTGCTCTGGAGGATTCACTGAGAATGATGGGGGAAGAAGGGCCAGTGCACAGCCAGGCAGAGCCCAACCCTCCTTCTCCCCTCACTCCTCTCTTTGCTAGCCCTGGTCTCCGTCCTGCAGAGCTGTGCAGGTGTGGAAGAGATGTCAGAAGGGCTTATGCCCAAGCATAAGCACAACAACTGCTGTGCTGGTGCCATGCCAGCTGAGAGGGATCCTGGAGCAAGAATGCAGGCCTGAGGCATGGGATGTGCTTTTCACCTGGGATCTCCTTGTGTGCTGGGACTGTCTCAAGGGGAGAGTGACATCCCTCCACCAAAGAACTCTGGCATCCCAAAGAGCCTGTGCTCTGTGGGAATCATGTTGTGCCTGCTGCTCCTTTCCAAGAGTGTTTGCAGAGCAAGGGGAGTGCATGAGGACGATGCTGGCACCTACATGCTGGGTGTAGCTCTGCTGCACTTGTGTGCACACTCTGCTTGCTGGTGTTAGAGGGCTCGAGCTGCTCACTCTGGGCATGCCTATGTGCAAATTCTGCCTTCGGTGTAGGTAGCTGCTCTTTGTGCTGTGCTGCAGCTGTGGGTACTGTCAGGGCTGGCCTGGGGCTGGAGGGAGAATCTTTTTTCCTGTTCTCTTGCAGAGAGATGAGACTGGCTGCTGGTGGGCTTATGAACAGAGTTGGAGGACTTAGGAGAATCTCTATTCTTCTGTCTTCTCCTTGCTTTATGCAAAGCACTATTTCCCCACAGGGGAATAATGCCTTTTTGGAGCAATTGCTTCAGGTTGTGTTGGGGTGTGAGTTCCTGACCTTCCAGAACTATGCTTGTGCCTTCGCTTCTGACACAGAAATGTGCAGAAATCTTCAATACCAACAGGTAATAGGGGCAGCAAGTGAACATTAACAGCAGCTAAGTCAGTCTGATATCTGTTTGTATACAGTAGTTTCTCTGGAAGTCCAGGACTCTGTCGTGTCCCTAACATTACCTGCATGCTATTAAAATAGCGACGGCCAAGGGGCGCAAGTGTCATGAGGCCCATCCTGCTATGGCTAAAATCATAGAATATCCTGAGCTGAAAGGGACCCACAAGGATCACCAAAGTCCAACTCGTGGAAAAAAAGAAACACAAACCCAAAAACCCACTCTAGGGTCATCACTGCCCTGGCACAATGTTGGAGTGTGCCAGCTGGCACCTTTCAGCCGGTGTTCGCTGATGCAGGGGTTGGCACAGAGGGGTGTCCTGTCGCTGCTCAGCTCAGGTGCAGCTGTGGTGGCAAGGAGGGGCTGTTTCCTCACAAGGACGTGGGCTGTGTACAACAGCTGGTCTGTGTGCTTCCCTTTTACAGATGCAGCTGATTCGAGCAGAAGGCGCTGTGCAGCCATAAGCGCCTGACCGCAAACTCTCTGTGGCCGGGTCTGCCCAAACTCAGCAGGACACCCTCAGCAAAGTGCCACACAGGGCACAGGTGTCTGCTCCTTGCTGCAGGAGAGGTCAGGCAGATTTAGATATGTGCATCAAAGAGCTGCAGAGAATCTAAAATTCAATCTTAGCAGAGATTTCCCAGCAGTTAAGGAGTCTGGGGAATTGAAAGCAGTGTGGCAGGAAACTTCCACTCGTACCAGTTGTTTTGTTTTGTTATCATTCTCACCAGCTATAATTCAACATTGCTGTCAGCATCTGGTGTGGTGATGTAAGTACTGGTGCTTTCTTTCCTTGACTAAACTCTTTGAGAAATGCCTTTAATCACAGACAAGGTGTGTTCCCATGTGTTTGGGTCACAGCCTTCTGTCTGAGAGAGTAAGGCTCCAGGAGGGGCCAGGACACTTATAGAAATGGGAAGGAAAGGAGGAGGATTGCATACAATGCTGGGTGCAATCCAATGTCTTATAGGACCATCCCATTTTACAGTCACTATGTTTTTATGAAGGGATGCCCTGGGTTAGGCATATCTGGGTATCCAAGCAGGTGCTGAGCAGTGCATGGAAGCTGGCAGGGCTATTTCCAGTGACACCAGCACCATGGCCACTGTGGAGATCATCTGGAGAACTGTTTGGCAGTGACAAAGGTAGACAAGAGCTTGCCAAGTGAGTGACATATCAGTGATAGAGAGACAGAGAAAAGTAAAGCATACCACTCAGCATGAGTGAGTGGTTTTGTATTTTGTGTCTTTCCTCCATAACAGAGCCCATGAGCTATGTTTTCCCAGAGGGACAGAAATAAGAAACTACACTCACATCTAGGCAGAGGTTTGAAGGACTGTGAGCACAAATGTCTGGGAGACTGCATGAGAGGGTCAGTGGCCTCCAAAGAGAGCCTAACATGAAGTAAGTGCTGCCAGGTTCTTCTGTCATCTCCTCTTGTGGTCAAGGGACAATGTGCCAAAGTACCAATTCTAGGAGGTTCCCAGAAAGGCTTGTAAAGTATTTTTTCTGCTTTTGCCTGAAGTCTACTTCTTTAAAAGTTGAACACCAGACCACAGCTGGTGCTAAGCTTTTCCCAGAACAGTCAGGTGTGACGTCCACATCTCTGTGCCTGTCTGAAGTTGTGCATTAATTGCAGTGTGTACATGTGGCAGATGGATAGTGTCCAGAGGCATTCTGCTGCTCTGCCTCCTTTTGGTGGAGAAAAACATATGTCTGTTCTGCCCTCTTGGTCCCAGTGTCCTGCCTGTGACAGCAGAGAGCTCCCACCTCATCACTCAGCTCTGTGCCATGGCTAAGCCCTGGCTGGTGAGAGCTGCTGTGCCAGCCTGTAGCTCCCTGGAGGGCCCAGGGCTATCAGGAGAGGCCTGCCAGCTGTGAAGTTAGCCAGGAGTGTGTAAACGTCCCTTTCTAGCTATGGCTTTCCAAATTTCCATAAAGGCGAAGTAGATCTTACTGTAGGTACCCTGGTAATAGGAATACTACTCCTTCAAATACCAGATTCTTTGGTCTCTGAGGGGACCAGGGGGATGTGGGACTCCTCTGTCCACTCAGACACCCCTGTCCCTGGCAGTCAGTGCTGCCTCTGTGTGTGATCCCAGTGTCCTGCCCATCCCAGGACACCTCTAGGGAGCATCTGCTCTGGTGTAAAAGCCCTGTCCCCTCCTGAGAAGGGATGGGTTCTCTACCCACCCAAGATTTATTCTTTGTGGTTTCCTGAGTTCGTTTAGGCACTTTTGACTTGGGGTGCTGGGGCATCCCCATCAGGGGGACTTGCTGAATGAGGGGTCATGGTGCTGGCCTAGGAGTATGGATGGTGGCAGAGCCCACAGAGGTGTTTGTACTGCCTGCCCACACTCTCAGCATCAACAGGAGAAACACACATGTCGCAGGCAGCAGGTGACGGAGTTCAGTGCATAAATTAACCTCTGATGAAGTCTGGTGTTGACAAAAGTCCCTATTACTCAGCTCACTTCAGATAGTGACCAGAGCCTGATGGTGTTGGGGATTGATGGTATCCTCTCCAGCCTTTCTTGGGGTCTTCTGCACCATGCAAGTGGTGCCAACGACCAAACCTTTTGGAAATCTTAACTGCAAGGGAAACAGTTAAAAGCTGAAAAACACTGAGAGGAAAAATGCAGGAGATTATGGAGAGAAAAAAATCACCTGCCAATAGAAACTTCAGGTTTATTATGTCAAAAGACTTAAGTGTCTGTCTGGGCAGTGGTGAGTAGGAAGGGACCCATGGAGAGACTTGCCCAGGTGAGTAGGAAGGGGGCTGACCATGCCTCCTGGCTCTATGGCACACTGGGGAGATGCCTGTGTGGAGCACCAGGGATGCAAAGATCCCACTGCCGAGTCAGCAATAGCTAAAAAGAGGCAGTGGGAAAATACATAAAACCCAAAAAACTCACTCTGTACTGCAATCAGGTTAAACAAGTGGGGACATCCAAGCCCACACAGAGGTGAGAGAGAAAGAAACACCCTCCAGAGTCCTCAGGAAGTGCTGGAGTTCACTTTAGTGACTTCTGGCCCCACTTCAGCAGTGCTTACTCACTAGGGTTGTCTTTACCAAGGAATAAATCCAGTGACTACAATGAGATGAAGCTTTTGAAGGGCATGAGGTTTTTCAGGGTTGCCAAGTACTGATCTGTATTTCTCCTGCTGATGTAGACTGTCCTTTGTGTTCAGGGTTCCATTCCAGGGGTTGCACAACAGCTTAGACTATTTGTCCCATTATTTCTTTATCTCTTCAGAAGAAATGGTTTTCCCTCACCACACAGGCACTGGTATTATCATATTATCATTTAAAATAGGGTTTGATGTGGGCTTTGCTATTACATTGTAATGATGGCTTCATCTCTGCTATATCCAAAGCGATCTACTTTTGGGGCAAGTTTGTTAGTTATGTTTAGTTGGTTTTTTTTTTTTTTTTTTTTTTTACACATTTCATTGGAAGCTAATTTTTGGGTTCTTGGACATAATTTCTGACAACACTTGTAGTTTTCTTTCAGTTTTTACATTTGCCTTTTGTGTACCTGACATGGTCCATCCTGAATGGGCTGACATGGCAGCAGGCTCTGGCCATGCTGGTGATTTACACCAGCAGTGGAGGTGTCACACGTGGATGGAGGAGCTTGTGGATGTCTGAAGGAGAAGTTTAATTTAAAAATTAAACCTTTGAGTGTTCCAAGAACCACCCTCCATCTATGGGTTCATTGTTGCTGATGCAGCCATCCCAGACTTTAATAGGAGCAGTTTAGCTGGCATAGGATTTCTCCTTGAAATTTCATTCCTCATTAAATTCTAGGGAAAAAGAATAAAAATAGGTCAGCTCAGATCTCCATTATAGCAGCATTAAAATAATGTAGTCTCAGTTTCTGAGAAAGTTCTGCATGTCTAAATTCACAGAAATGAAACAAAAAAAGCTATTTCAGCCTCCAAATGGAGCTGTTCTGATGTTTGAGAGCAAAGTGTTTGCCTGAGCTGTGCTCAAGCAGGACAAAATTCTGGGGAGGGAAAGACCAAGCTCTTGCAAGCCAGGTGAAAGAGCCTGTGGGCTGAGATCCTCCTTGTGCCAGCTTCAGTTCTGTCAGGCAGGGGAGCATTCCCTGTTCTTCACTGTCAGTGTGAGTCCCAGCTTCCTTGTGTTCCTGGGCTGCTGGCAGGCTGGGCACTGGGTTTGCCTGCATCCCTGTTCTCTGGGGTTCTGCTGCCAGCTCATGACCTCTGTGGGGTTCCTGTGCACATGGCCACAGCCGGGTGGATGGCAGTGGCTGGTGGGCATCTGTTTCCAGGTGAGGATGTCCCCATGCCTCTTGTCTGAGGGTTTGAGGGATGGGCTGGTTCTGCCCTGGCCATCAGTGATGCTCACCTGTCCGCAGCTCAGCACAGGAAAACTCCCTGCCAGCGCAGCTGCCCTTTCTGAGCAGGCAGGTTACCAGCTGTCTTGTGTGCACATCAAACATGTTTGTCACTTTTCTCCTAATGTGGTCCCCGGGGCCCCTGTTTTCTAGAGAGCTCTCCTCTGGCTCTGAGGTGAAGCCCTGCCAGTTTGTGACCGGCGTCAGTGGAGCAGGGATTTTCTCAGAGCTGTGTTAATGAAAAACCCAGACTTCCACCACTCCTTACAGCCCTGCTGTAGCTCCAGCTGTTCTCATCAGGAGCTGTCAACTGCTAGATGCTTTTCAAGGAACAATCTCTTCATATAAATTTAGCTGAAATTCAGTTTAGGGGTAGGTGACTTGTCAGATCATCCTGATGGTGCCAGTACTGGGGGTGGCCAAGATTCTTTTGTAGGAATGCATTTTTGAAAGAAGAAGCAGTTTTGTGGAAAAGCAGGAATTGTCAGTTTTGCTGGATGTTTGTTATAAAAGCTAATATAAAATAAGTAGAAAAGTCATGAGCAAGATGACTAATTCTGATTTATCAAGAAATCAGTAGAATCCAGAGAGGAGGAAATGCTGAGATGCCCTCACAATGCATGTATGTACCTATGTGCCTGTACAGAGCATGTATCTATGTGTCTCTAATGCATCTCTCACATATATGTATAAACAGAGAGGTGATAAAAGTTTTGCCTTACAATGGGTAAATTATATTACTCAAAACCTTTCACAATTTACACTCGATTTTTAAAATTATGACAGGGATTTTTGAGACATCTGAAGAACAAAATCAAGAAAAGATTGTTTGGCTTTTTGGTGGTTCGTTTCCTTCACATGCTGCTCTTGAACAAGGTGCTTCTGTGAGAGCAGGGTCACACACGTCATATCATGATGTGTGATGCTGAATTTTCCCCTTTTTCCCTGTTTGTACATCAGTGTCTCTTGGGTCAGCATACATCTGTACTGTTAAGGCAAATGCTTGAATTTCAAACATGTTTGGGATGAGGGGAGCTTAGAGGAACTACAGTGTCTCAGCCTCGTTTACCCTAGAAGAGAGATTTGGCCAGTCACGGGTGGTGGTTGGAAAGAGCAGGGGCTGTATTACTACACAGAAGGTCGGACACCAAAGCATAAGGTAAATGATTTGGAAACTCTGCCATATCAAGAGCTCTCCAAGCATCATGTGTCAGGCTTTCTCTGTGTCAGAAGCAGTAATGGGTTTTCCATTGCTTGTTCCATCTCTAAGGTGGGGTGGCCACCAGGGCGAGGGTGTGGCTAGGCCAGGGTCTCTCTACACCCCCTAAGTGTGCTCCTGCCCCTAGGGAAGAAGTAAACAGTTCTGCAGGTAATGTCGGGTCAGCTGCCTTCTCTATGGCTGCACAAAGTGCAGCCCTGGTAACAGGACTATCATGTAGGGACTGAAATTTGTTGCTGTCGCAGTTGGTTCAAACAATTCAAGCTTACTGGGATTTTAAAATCAGAATTATTTTCTTGACTGAAATGAGAGCCTCGTGAAATCCTGAATGATAGTGGAAAACCACTTTCTGTTGGTGCTTTGGGAAACTCTGGAGTTAATATTGTAAGCTGTAATTGCTGTTGTTGCCAATTGCGAAGATCCCTGTGAGCACAGAGCAAAATCAGTGAGATGCAGAAAATGGAGGTGTCCTGAGACTGGCAGCTCTCTCCAGTTCTGTTTTTGTCTGGCATGTCCTTTGTGTGTGTTCTTTGCATTGAGGGCTTTTCATTGCTAGAGGTGGTTGTGCAGATTTGATTGAATCCTGCCCATTTTGCCCTCTCCTGGTATTTGCAGAACAGTCCCATTGGGATTATTTGCATCAGGCTGGGTGACTGCATTTTGCACTTGGTGTGGTTTTTACCTAATTATATAAACTGCTGGACATACCAAGTCTGCAGGAGTATTGGATTCATACCTGCAGGCTGTCTGTATTTCCTGGATGTGCCAGACCTTGAGAAGAGCCCCTTTACAATTTTGTCATGGCATAGTGATGAGGATATGGTAGAGCTCAGAGAGAGCTGTGGTGCTTACAAAAGGTGGTGATTTCCTTGCTGAATCTTGCGCTGAAGCACAAACCTTGGGTCAGGGCTTGCTCTGCCATGGAACTACAGATGGGCACAGGGGAAGACATGCTTCTCAGCAGTCACGCACTGTGCAGGGCACAGGAATGTGCCATCAGCCCCCGGTGTTCAGGCTGTGTGCCTGGCCTGCACCTCCTGAGGCACGGGCAGCCTGTGCCTGCCCAGGGGCTCTCTGGGGTTCTAGACCCCAGCAGCTCAGGCAGAGCAGCAACAGCCATCATCAGCAAGCACCGAAAGATGTATTTTAGGTGCACCCACATATGCTGCAAAAAGCCAAATCCCTCTTTTTATTCTTTTTTTACTAGAGAAGACTTTACAGATGGAAAAGGAAGTCCTAATTGGGAAAATCTAGAGATGGGTGTCCCTACCAGCTCCAGTAGGACTGAGGAGTGTCTGATGGATGAAGTATTGCACTGGTGTTTTGCTGAACTTCCGCAACAGGACTGATTGCAACTTGATTTCTCATTTCATATCCATACAATCACAGAATCACGGAATGGTTTGAGTGGGAAGGACCCTTAGAGGCCATTTAGTTCCAGCCCCCTGCCATGGGCAGGAGCCTTCAACTACATCTGGTATTCAATTAGATATTCAACTAGACCTATCCTGTTTGGTTGTACTTCTGTGTAGTCTGCCCCAAGTGGTCTGAGGTATGCTTCTGTGTACTCCAGTCTTCTGTCATGACAGGAGTGCACTCATGCCACTGTACTCCACCTATAAAGCTGGAGCAAATTTTCCTGAGTTTGGAGTTAGTTTCAGAGCCATGGCCTTTGTTGTCTCCATTTTCTTCACGAGGCTTAGCTAGGGAGGTGCCTCCACAACTCCTTCCTTGGTCTTGGGGGTTGCTCGGGTTGCTCCTTCTGGAGCAGTGACTGTCCACATGACTTCAGAGATGCAAAGAGCAGTTGGTCCTCTGAAAACAAACAATGTATTTTCTTCAGATGACTATGAGATGTGAGTGTGGAGCTATAGGAACTTACCCCTGGTTGGGGTGAGCCGAAAAGGTGGAAAAGTCTCTCCTCCAACCTGTGTTTCCAAAGAAAGACTCAGTAGTCTTCTGTTGTCTGGTCTTAAGGTAGTTTGTTGTGTGTTATCTAAAAGATTTTTTCCCCGAGCTGCTGTGGTCTATCCAGCAGTCGGGCAAAGGTACGCTCTGAGGCTTAGGGGGCTGGTGCCTTCTTTTATATCATACATTACGTATTAGATGTTTACAGTTTTTCCCTAATGCCCATCACCTATATTGAATAGTGACTTTCTACTCTAATCTGTGAGTGCCAACATCACCAAGAACATGGAGGTTAGGAAGAAGAAGGAAAGAGGACAGGGCCCACCCAAGTCCCTCCATCTTGGAACTTCTGACCCCCATGTACAAAACTCAGACCCCTCTGTACAAGGCCTAAAACCCCCCTGTACAGCACTCAAAAACTCTTCCTCTCACTTTGTCACTACTTCTACTATAATATCTAAACTTTTGTGATTTCTTGTTCTTCCTGCAAAGTTGGTAAATTGTTCCATGGATTAGGTTCAAAGCCACAGGCGTCTGTGGCTGCATTCCAGGCTCTCAGATGCTTCTGACTTGGGCTCGGAACATCCAAGAGTGTCTAAGGGACATTCTGGGTTCCGACATGGAGCTTGCCAATGTTTTATCTCATCTGAGATTCCGCTACGAGATATTTGTAGTCAACATAAATCTATGATAATTCCTGTAAGGTTATAGCTCTAGCTGGAGACTGATTATCCTTTGCTCCTGCAGATCCATATTACAGGTGGAGGTTAGGAACCAAGGATTCTTGGCTGAGATGTCTTATATTGAAAGGAAATCCAGTTAAAATCGCCTATCAGCTGGGCACTGATCTGGCTGATTTGAGCATGGCAAAAAAGATGTCTACAGTGGAGGTCAGGTGTTGAAATTCTCTCAGTTACCAACATCAGTGAAATGTGATGGTTTTCTGATCACATGGACACTCCATCTTCATAAAACTGCTTCCCTGTAACTCTGTGACGAGGTGCTGGCTGCAGTGAAACATTTGTAGACTGCATCAGCTGCTCTCTGGTTTCCTTTGGTTACAGACTGAGTAGGGATGTGCATCCACCATCAGCACCTTATTTGTTTAGAAACTTCCAGCAGCCTGTCATTATGGTTCTCTGAGGGAAAATATGTCCCTCAGAAGACTTAGAATCATAGAATTGCAGAATGGTTTGGTTTGGAAGGCCATCTTTAAAGGCCATCTGGTCTGACCCCCCTGCTATGGGCAGGGACACCTTCCACTACATCAGGACTTCAGAGATGCTGATTAGCAGAGCAGACAAGGTCTATAGGATGCTGCTTTTGTGGGAATGATGGCATCACAAGGTGCTTCTTTCAGGTGCTTTACATGATTCACATCAACTTTTAGTCAACAAAGTATGAAGAAAGCAAACTTACAGTGAGGAAACATCTGTAAGAGCAGCTTTGGTTGAGTGGTGGCCATCTCACACAGCAGAGCCTCATTTCCCTTTGATGCTGCAGTAACTGCTGGGCTGCTGGGTTTTGCCTGATGAGCTGTCACATAGCTCTGCTGGAGCGGGCACTGCTCACCCCCACGCTGCTGCATCTAATGGCCAGGATACAAATCCTCTTTCTGCATTTCAGTGCTTCATGAGAGAGAGAAGGCACAACCCTAAGGGAGAATCTGTGAGCAGTTGATGCACAAGTGTGCACATCAAAAGCTTCCTCGTGGCTCAGCATTTCAGGTGAAGGCACTAGAATGTCTTATGTTGGCTAAACATGCTTCAGCCTCCCTCCTTATAATTCTGAGCAATTACTGTTGAACTTTGCAGTCAAGGTACTCCTTCTGTGTTCACTTTCCCTGCAATACAGTTTTCTGCACCGGGGACATTTGACTGTCAGACTATTCTTTGGAAGGTCTCCAAATTAGCAGTTTCAGGGCTTGTTGGACTCAGATGCCACACTGCCCTGTATACAGTTCCTTTGAGTTAGACAGATTTGGTGGTGGAGGCTTTAAAAAACTCAGACCTTTCAAAAGTGGTACTGGTTTCTCAGCAGTCTGATAACAGGGCTTAGAGTGCCTGAAGGCGGGTAGATGGTCCAATATCTTTCATGTTGCCTGAAAATACTTAAACAATACCTAAAATGTGTGAGGAGCACATTCCTGTTCTCTTTATTCCACCTTTTCTTGGCTGGAGGTGATGGGAAGCCCTCAAACCCACTGGCAAGTCATCTCTCAGAGACCATGTTTGCTGTGTGCTTTGGCTGGAGAGCACTCAGGAGCCTCCTGCTGTGCCAACTGGGCTCCTCTGCATTTCCTTCCATCCACCTGAAATGCATTTTACACCTGAGAGGTTATTTTTGGTGGTACAATTCCTATCTGTCCCAAATGGGATATTTTGCCTCTTGTTAAAATTCACAGAGCTAGATGGGGCTGCTGGTTTCATGCTGTGCAGCATCGACACATCATGCCCTTGTAAACATTGCTGTCAGCAGTAGCAATTCCATCTCTATTGTCCCAATAAGATTTCATGCTTGACAGTGCCTGACTTTTTTTGTCTGTACGTCAACTAATAAGAAATAGTCATGCAGCAATCTTTTTCTTCTCTGATTCCAGTTGGTTCCTTGAGAATGAGCACCTAGCCATTCTCTCCCCATTCTCACACTGATTTTCTCCTGGGCAGGAGGACACAGGAGTTGGCATTTCTGGAATAGGGAGGATTTTGGTAGAGCAGAGCCTGTCTTTTTCTGCCTAGCGCCAGTCAGGGGACAAAGAACAGTCCCCATCTATCATGGCCTTGGATGGCAATGAGGAGTGGCCCAGAACTGTTATGAGTGCTCAGAGATGGGAGGAACATAATTATAGGCATGCCTGAATCCAGGGAAGATTATTTTGGAACATTAGGTGTGTGTCTTCGAGTTTTAAATTTGTTTAACTGTTCAGTTTACCTATTCTCCCTCTCTTACACCTACATGTTACGTGTTGCAGCGGCACTTGGTACCTGATGGTTTGAGCACCACAGCACCTTACAGGGCCAGTTTACTTTAAAGAAGGATATCAGGATGTGGGGATGCTGGAATGTGTCATGGTTCCACATGAAGTTAGTATCTGGTGTGTCAAACCAGTGTAAACCTCTGGAACTCCTTGGTCTTTTTTCTGAATACTGAGTCACGCTTCCAGATCCTTATCACAGCTGAAGCAAATTTCCAAGAATGCTTTATCTTAGGAGGTCATGGATGAAAATGGAGCTGTTGAGTTGATGATTTGACTCCAGAGTGTGAAACTGGTGCTACTTCACTGCTCAGAGAAGTGGAAAATTTGTTCAGCAGTGGAGTATCCATGTGTAGTTCCCCTGGTCACAAGGGGCAGAAGCCTCTGGCCACCAAGGACAAGTTCTTGCCAAGCCTTCCAAGAAGCTCATATTCTCTGTCCTGCCCTTCTCTGGGCAGACCCAGAGGGAAGCTGGCATAGGGTGGGGGCTGCCCTTAGCACAAGGCCACCAGGAAGAGTGGACCTCTCAGACAGCAGAGGAGGTGGTGGTCTCCAGACAAGCCAGTCTCACCCAGCAGAAGCAGTTGGCACTGTCCTCACTTCAGGAGTGACATATCTTCCTCTGGAAGCTATGAGCTTCAGCATCATTTTGCACCACCAGCCATGACCTGCTGTGTACCTGTTTGTCACCTTGGAGATGAAAACAAGTCAAAATCGTTAATCTCTGCTCTGTCCTGTGACTTGCTCAACCAGGAGCCCTTCCTCACCTCTGATATTTAAAAACAGTAATGGTGCTACTTGAATTTCCTTCCTGACACCCCTGCTGAGTTTGTAAGCTGGTCACATCTAACCAGTTACCACAAAATTGATTCTGGAGCCTTCGGTTTAGAAACCTGCAAGGTACATTCCAGGCAATCACACTATCTCCATCAGGAACTGAATGAACCAGTCAATAATCAACACTGCCAAGGGTGAAGAGGTCTTTTCTAGTACCCTTGATTTTTTCTTTATGACCATCTCTACAGCTATAGTAGCTATATAGATGGACAGCTGTAATAGCTATATAGATGGACAGATGGAATATAAATGGTCACTATGCATACATATACATGCAATGTATGTATGTTTTAACTGAAGAGACAGCTGTAGGTGTGTATGTTCACATTGGTGCATTTCTCACAGTTTGGTCTCTTGCTCTCTGACTGCATTGTTCAAATACACGGGCCCAGGTTTTTAAACCCTGCTAAACCTTTACAAAAAGGTCCAAAACCTTGTTGTGAAGATAAATGGCAATGATGTGACAATCACCCTGATACCTGGCAAGCCCAGAATAAACTCACCTGCATTTTTCTAAATTGCCAGAGAATTTTTTGACTCATTACAGACAGTTGTAAGAGGTAGGGCTTGGCTGATAGGAGATTACAATGTGTTCAGTGCTTGGCTGGACGAGGGTGCATGTGTGGCAATGTGTGTGCTCTCCTGCTGTTCCCCTTCCTCTGCAGCCACTCGAGGGCCCAGTGTGTGTGCACAGCAGTGCAGAGCGATGGACAGAAAGGCGTAGAGGCTGCAGCTGCATCTAGAGAGGTTGTAGATGGGTTTTCTTGGACTTGCGATCTGGTTTTTCCCTTGGTGAACACATGCACTCTGGGAAGTCAGAGGCAGTAGGCTACTGGGTTAGGTGTGGTCTGCACCTGAGGGTTCTTCATTCATGGCTGACACTCTCCTTTTCATCCTGGTTGCATTTCAACTGTGCTTTACCCTACTTGGTCCCCCTCCAATTCTCAGTGCTGCTGTCAGTCTCTGCCTGCCAGAGATATTTGATTTGATCACTGATGCTCACCTCAAGCCCTCCAGCCCCATTGATGTAAAGTGGTCCCATTCCCTTTCTCTCTCCCTGCAGGCATGGGCAAAGGTGCTCTAGGATATTGTGATGGGGTGTGTGTTTGCTTGTGAAGTGTGATGCTTTGGGGTCTTGTGCCAGAGGTCTTCATCTGTTCTGGAAGGTGCAGCAGTGAGAGTGTGACATCTAACACATTGCTTTGGTGCAGGCGCCAGCAGGTCCCATGTCTTGGGTAGACTTTCCCCAGGTCAGAGGAGACCAAGTGCTGCCTGGGTAGTGGGTGTGCACAGGTGCAGCCCCCATCCCCACGACAAAGAAAGGTGAGCCCACCTGCAGCCACTGGATAGGTTCCTGCTCCCCGGGCTCACCATGTGTCAAAGCCCACTTGTGCAGCTCTTTGTCATGGGTACAGCTTACAGTCTCTGGCAGCTCTGGCCACCTTGTCACCTCCTGAGACACAGCTGTCAGGGAGCAGCAGCCTGAGCTAACAAGGGTCTCTGACAGTGGGACAAGCAGAAATCTGCATCATCAAAATGATGAGCATCTTGGGACAGGAGGTGGCAGTGGCAGGAAGGGGTGGGCACACCCTGTGAACTCTGAAACCCATTCATCTGGTGGGTACTGGCAGCTGTTAAAAACAAATCATCAATGGAAATACCAGATACAATTGCATTGAAATGGCAGAGGTCTGAGGAGTCCTGATGGGCTGGCGATAGTCGGCTGAAACAAATTGCCCACTGCTGTGATACCTCAGCTCCCAATAACAGAGGGCAAATGGCCTTCCAGGGGGAGATATAGATTTTCCTTTGAGATATGGAAAGGGAAATAAACTAAATTATGTTTGAACATAGAGTTCTCTGGTTCTCTCTCCCTCCCTCTCTCTCTCTCTCTCTAAGAAAAAAGAAGGGGAAAGAGAGAGAGAGAAAGAGAGAGAGAGAAAGAAAGAAAAATAAGAAAGAAAAGGAAAGAAAAAGAAAGAAAGAAAGAAAAGAAAATGAGCAAAAAGAGACATAAAATAAGCTTCAGCAGGCATTTGCAATTTAATTGATATTTGGCGGCAGGAAGCCAATCAGTATAAGTAAATTGACGTTATAAGATAAAAATAATCGCCTAATGGCATGCCTTCCCCCATGGCTGCGGCAGGCCAAATAAATATGGTATCGCGTGTCAGAGCAGCGTGGCGGCCGCTCCTGGGCACAGCCGCCGGCAGGGCTCAGCGCGGGCTGCGGATCATTTTTATGGCATCTGTCTCTGCTCCCTGAGAGCAGGCAATGAGGGGTTGCACATTGATTGCTGCTCCAGCCAACAGCGGCTGAGGGAAAGGCTGTAATTAATGGCTTTATTTGCTGGAGCACTGCTGAGAACAATTGAGTGTGTTATGGTAACAACTGGTGCCCACATTCCAGTGGCAAAAGAAGGTGCTGGAGCTGGTGGGTAGCCCCAGCGCACAGGCTGCCTTCCTGAGAGTCAGGTACAGGATGTGACAGCAGACAGGATTGGGCAGTGCTTGAGGGGCTTGGCTGGTGCAGGTGGATGTCTGGGGAATGATGCAGGTGTAGGGGCCAGCAGTGTGCTCCCAGGTAATCCAGTGTTGGTAACAGAGCAGGCCCTCAGTCATTGCTTGCCACAATATCTCCAGGGAGAGGAAAATTGGCATGGATGATAGTGGAGGGACACATCAGTTCCTACTGGGGGAGTTAGCAGCCTCCCTCTCCAAGCCCCTGGCCACCCTCTTTTGCAGCAGCAGCAAAATCACATTACAAGTTTCCTTTTCCTTTTCCTTTTCTTTTTTTCTTTTTCATTTTCTTTCTTAAAAAAGGTCTCTTTCAGAGATTTTTACCTAAAAGTAGAGTAGTGCAATCCAGTAATTTTTGTGAATCCTGTGTGGTTTTGTTTTGCCATCTGTGCCTTTGGCTGGGGTGTGAGGAAGCGGATATGGCTCTGCATGGTTCTGTGAAGAACACATGGATGCATGTAAATGTTTATGTGTACGCATGTGTATGTATGTAAGGAAGAAACATTTTAGGCAGTGTGCATCCTCAGTGTGTTTCCTTCCTTTCTAAAGAGAATAAAGTAAAAAAGAAATGGGGAAGTGAAACCGTGAAAAATAATAATGAACCTTTCCTAAAGATTCTGTAAACCTTTCTAAAGGAAAAGTTCTTGTCTTTTACATAAATAAGAGGAGTACCTGGTGGGTGAGGAGAGCCTGGTGCCCACCTAGGCTTGGTTAGTTGTGAGGAGAGATGGCTTATTTATGTTCAAATACTTCTAAGTGTAGATGACAGATAGATAGATAGATAGATAGATAACAGCACAAAGGGTGATGTCTTCAGACTCAGAGAGGGCAGGGTTAGATGGGACATTGGGAAGGAATTCTTCCCTGTGAGGAAGGTGAGGCCATGGCACAGGATGCCCAGAGAAGCTGTGGCTGCTCCTGGATCCCTGGCAGTGCACAAGGCTAGGTTAGATGGGGCTTGAAGCAAGCTGGGACAGTGGAAGGTGGAATGAGAGAAGCTTTAAGGTCCCTTCCAATCCAAACCAGTTTGGGATTCTGTGACAGGGTGAGAGGAAATAGCCTTCAGCTGTGACTAGTTTAGATTTGATGTTAGGAAAAAATTCACAGGAATGGGTGTCAAACATTGAAACAGGCTATCCAGGAGAGTGGTGCAGTTACCATGCCTAGTGGGATTTAAAATATCTGTAGACATACTGCTTAGGAACATGGACTAGTGGTGGTCTTGGCAGACCTGGGTAAATGGCTGGTCTTGACAATCTTAGAAGACTTTTCCAATGCAGTTGTATTTATGAGTCTATGATTCCATATAAGCTGACTAATTTCTATATAAGCATTGAAATGATTTTGAACTGGAAAACGAAAATAAATTTCATTTTAAAGTCTCTGGATGGGGTCTATCCACATGTTCAGTCTTTTCCCCAGTAGGGCTTTGTGTCACAGAGCTCTTCAGAAAGGATCTCTGCTTGAAAACAAGATTCAGTTTCAGTCTACAAGTGCTTTTCTATAGAATTAAAAGACTTGAAAGTTTTCCCATCACTGCAACTTGGCAGTGCAGTGAGAGTCCTGCCCTTGGCTTCTGCAGCACCATGCAAACACAGAGAGACAAGACTTTGTCTGCCACGTCAGGCATTCGCTCAGACCACCATCACTGAGTCATGGGAACCACTGGTTTGCAACATCTGGCTGTTGGGAGCAGAGGAAACATTGGATACAGTGGTCTTCCAAAATTATTTCTGAAATCTAGCCATCTCTCTCTCTTTCTCTCTCTCTCTCCATATATTTATATATACAGAAAATTAAATAGGTAAACAAAAATTATGTATATATATATATATTATATATATATATATATATATATATATATATATATATAATTATTATTTTCTTTTCCTGGAGCAGTTATCTCATTAGATGGAATGGAAATAAGTGAGATTAGAAAAACTGGCACAGAGGTCAGCCTCACCTGCTGGTGTGGTGAGGATGTTCCTGGAGTCTTTGTCTCAACTGAAGCTGCAGGAGCAAGCTCTCCAGCTCAAGACATCTTTGCAAGAATTTCTGTGATGTGGCTCAAAAAGTGATCCCCTCAACCTCTCACTGAATGAAATCAGGTTTTGAAATAACACAAATGCAGGGAGATTCACCCACACGTGCCTAATAAAGGCTTCTGTGTGATAAGCACAGCATCAGGGGAGTTGTACTGTAGATTGCTAAGTGTATTGCAGAATAAATTATTAATGTTTGGGTGACATTAATTAATTACAGCAATTAGAAAAGGGCTACACTGTTTTTCCTTAAAAATAAAATGTTGGCTGTTTAATTTTGTTCAGTTTCCAGTGTATCAGAACATTTATGGCAGAACCATGAAATACAAGCATATACAGAGGCAGGTTTTTGTTGGTCACCATCTACCTTTTTCATGTAGAAACATAGAACACCAGGCTGGAAGAGGCCTCAAGCATGTCTGGTCCAACCTTTATTGGCAAAAGCATGGCCTAGACAAGACAGTCCAATACCCTGCCCAGCCAAATCCTAAAGTGTTCAACACTGAGGAATCCACCTCTTCCCTGTGGAGGTTATTCCAGTGGCTGCTTGCTCTCATTGCAAATAATTTTCTCTGTGTGTCGAACTGGAATCTCCCCAGGACTCACTTGTACCCATTACCCCATACCTTTTCCACATGATTCCTAGTGAAAAAGGGAGTCTCCATCTTCTTTGCAGGCACACTTTTATGAGTGGAACATGACAATAAGGTCTCCTCTAAGCTTTCTTTTCTTAAGGCTGAACAAACTCAGACCACTCAGCCTTTGCGCGTATGGCAGCTACCCAGCCCTTGGTTCCATCTTTATGGTCCTTCTCTGGCCTCTCCAGCCTGTCCACATCTGTTTGGCAGAGTGGTGTCCAAAACTGAGCACAACATTACAGATACTGAGTACAGTGTGGCAATGACTACTCTGTCTCTGTTGGCAACACCTCTGCTGATGCAGCCTAGCATCCTGTTGGGCCACAGCAGCACACTGGTCATTCTCACTGAGTTTGGTGTCCACCAGCACCCTCAGGGTCCCTTCAACAGACCTGCTTCCCAGCCAGGCTGATCCAACCTTGTGATGCACTCCTGTGATTGTATTTTCCCAAGCGCCAGACTTTGATTTGTCTTTGCTGAATTTCAGAAGACTGCTGTGAGCCCACTTTTCCATCCTGTCAGTTTCTCCAGGAGGATGTTCTGGGAAACCATGTCATAAACCTCAAAGAATTGGGAGAGATAGTGTCCACCCCTCATCCCACCAAATTTTGCTCTGCACACCCCATTAATTTACAGCATCTCCTGTGCCAGCTGACAGGATCTTCCAAATTGCAGTGGTGAGAGCTGGGGTGGTGACAGCAGCATTATACCCTCGCTCCTGGAGGTGGGTGCCGAGGCTGGAGGGTGCCAGAGGCTGCCCTGCACAGGGTGGGTGCAGGTCTGGGGACCCCCCATCAGGGACAATCCCTTGGGCACTGCTGGTGACCTCCCTGACTCTGGGAGCTGCCAGACCATGCCACGAGGAGCAGACTGCATGGGGGTGATTCGGACACTCTGCAGTTTATGGTCACCATGGCAGAACATGTCTATGTTCAGCTAGACAAGAAATGAAGTCAAAGGGTAGTAGTAGCTCCTAGGTGTAAGAAGTACACAGAAATTTAAGTGTTAAAACCACATTACACAGCTGTGGAGGATATTCAAAGCATAATTTCTCCCCGCTAATTCCTGCAAATAAAACATATAAAAATATCATTACACTTGCACTTTGTGTTACTTGTAAAAATCTGTAGGTGGATATTACATTTTATAATGGTGGGTTTTTTTCCTGTGTATTGCATTATAGCTGCAAACCATTATGGTGGTGTCATGTGTGGTATTGGTTCATTCTTTGTGTCAACACTTGAAGGCTTGAGACCACTGTTTGTGATTTTGTAAAATCAGGTGATATCTCATTTATGCACAAGAAAAGAATGCAGGTATTAAGAACTGTTTATTAGTGGTCTTTGTGGATAATTGCACAGGAAATGCGCAAGGACACCCTTCATTTGTGAGACAGTGCAGAGCACCACTGCTAGTAGAGCAAGCTGCATCCTCCATGGACTTTTTCTCTCCTTTGCTTTTAGTAATTCCAGCCTCATCATATCTTGGTGGTACTGCTTCAATGTTCTGTTAGGAATTTGCATTTTAGGAGGAGTAGCATTGCTGTTTGGGAGTCCTCTGCATTTCTTAGGTGCTTTGCTTGAAGGCTTCCCACCTGCAGCAGAGCTTGCTGGGATGCAGCAGGGCTCATGGTCCAGAGCTGGTCACAGTTTGTGCAGACCCCATTGGGCTGCCTGTCCACTTTTTCTTTGGCTGTCAAATTTCTGTCTCCTAGTATTTTTCAGACTGTAAATTCTCTCCTGCTTGTTTGAAATGAGAGGCCATTGTAGCATTTCCAAACCTACAGAGAGCACAGTTTCATCTGCAACCTGCAGTAGTCCTTGTCACCCAGGCATACATAGAAATTATTTTTTTGAAAGAAATGATGAAAAGATTTACTATGACATGGTATGGAAGTAGGTATAAACTATGTTAAAATTACTTCAACAAGCTTTTAACAACCTTTTAGAGATGCTCTTTGAGCTGGGAGCACAAAATATAAAGTGCATGTCTCTGAAGCTGAACACAGCTTACAAAAATGGATTAGGAAAAGAATCAATTTCACATAATCATTTTTAAGGAACTTGTCATGACATTTTGTGTATAGTTACTGGAGTTACAGCTCACCTTAGTTACTACAGAAGTCACAGGAATACAAGCATGTTTCCACGTCACACTGCTGCTGGCCAAGGGGTGCCGTGAACCTGGAAGCTTTTCCAGGTGCCCACAGTCTCCTGTGGCCCAGGAACCATGGTGGGGTGCATGTTCCCACTCTCTGTGCCAGGCTTGGGGCATCTGCTCTGTTGTTCTCAGCTTCTTCCTTCCAACCCTCATCTCTGCACTTCCAAATTTCCACCATGCAGGGGGCTATCACTGACATAATTTTTGCAGTTGTTTAAATATAAACAGTGGCAGAAGAGCAGTCACAAAACTTCCAGTGGTTTCATCAGTCCCTCCAGCCACTGTTCTCAGGTAGACTCTGCCACATGGCGGGGCTGATGCCCATGGGCAACCCTCTGGTTCCTTGAGGAAGCTGCATGGAGGCTGAGCTGCCAGGCTAGGGATGGTCAGGGCACCAGCACATGCTGCTCCACGGATTGCTGACGACTGTGTGCCCGGATCCCCACTGGGGTGGGCACATCTGCACAGCCAGCCGTGCTGGGGTCCTGCAGCAGTGCAGGGGACAGTCCAGCTGGCTCTCCTCCACCACCGCAGCAAAGCTCCTCACTGGAGCTGCTGGGCAGCAAAACAAATCCAGGCCTGCTGTCAGGTGCTCTGACCTGTGGGAAGTCCCCCAACCCAGGAGCACTGTTTGCCCCCAGGTGCAAACTATGCAGGATGCAGGGCTGTGTCCTGTATGTGCAAGGCTTGAGGCATGAGCAAAGTCCATCCTGATGGTAGTCTGGGCAGGTGCACAAGCAATCCAGCTCCACTCAGTGGCACTATTTGCACAAATGTTTGCTCAGATGTATACGCTGTCAGATTCACAAGCATTAGGGCTGCTGAGGTGTGAGATCCCACCATATCTTTATTGAATGTGGGATGGTGGAGATTGCAGGTTTTTCCTAGGAGATACATAAAAACCTTTCCATATATGGCTACAGTGGGATTAAAATGACTGCAGAAGAAGGACAGCTGTAATCTCGTGGGAAATCTGTTCAATAAGTAAAACCCACTTTTCTGGTGAGTCTCATAACCAGCTTTGTTGTGCAGATTTGCAGCAATGCTGTGGGGTGGCATCTCGAGGGTGTACTGGCACAGCTCCAGCTTGTACATCTTGCGGGTCTGACTCCACCTTGTACACGAGGGAGGACTTCAGCTGCCTTACAGAAAAGAGACAAATGTTCTCATGGTGGAGAAGAGCTGCATCACTCATCAGTGAAGGACCAAAGTGCCTGTCTGGCGATGAAAGTGCTAATCACTGTGCTGCTGAGCATTTCAGGAAGAGCAGCACTGACAGGCCAATGACACGGTGCAGCTCCTTTTGTCTTGCTTCTTCCATTGCCCAGAGCCAGTGTAAATCTGGTGCTGGATGTACAGGCAGTGGCCAGACTTGCTCTGCAGTGCAGATGGGTGCTGCTGGAAGGAGTGTGGCGTGGTGAGGGCTCACCTCAGAGTGCCACAGAGATGCAGCCTAGTCTGCAAGATTGTGCATGGGGTGAAGGCAGTCTTGGAAGAGCCAGGGACCCTCCAGTTCCTGCTGGCTGGAGTAAGGGCAGCTGGGAGCAAGGTGCAGCAGAATCCAAATGTCTCCAGCAGTGCAGGGGACTCTGCAGGACCAAAGGGCAGGAGGGAGGCCAGGCTCGTGACAAATGGGATGCAGTCAGGCTGGCTATGCATTTAAATGGCAGATGAAACATCACTGAAGACCCCTTGCCATCCAGTGCTAGCCACAGGCATGGTGAACTCTGACCAGCCCTGTGCCTCTGGGGTGTGCAAGTGTGCTGGCAGTGTTCAGCTGGGATTGTTCTGTAGACAGTCTGCCTATGTACTGGTAGTGTGCACCACGTCTGCTGCACACAAGGACTGGAGATAGATGCCCATCAAACGGTCACTGTCCTTTCTTATCCAAGCACTGAAAAGAGGGCAGTGGGCTTGGGCCATTCAGATTCCTCACACATCCTGACTGCAAAGCTGGTAGAATACCTGTAAAAACAGAACGTGAAAGTGAGAGTGTTCACCAGTGCTCCCCTGAGTTTTCCCGTGCTTGGAGGCAGGACAATGCACTGCTGTTGGCAGATGTGGGTCTCTCTGTCTCCAGAAAGAGCTGAGCTGGTCCAAGTATATCTAACAGGTCAAGGCTTGAAATGAAGAAGCAATAAGCCACTGAAATGGTACTATCACCGAAACATGATTGATCAATTGAATTCTATCAGAGACAGTGGGCAGTGAGATTAACTCAGGCCTGATGGGTTCAATGAGTTAAAGCATGATGTTCATTTCAGCTTCATTTCACCAGTCTTTGCTTGTGAAATTGGTCAATCAATAGAGGTTGAAGATCAGATATATATATATTGGTGACCATCTTATAGGGAATATAATCTAGCGTAGTCAGCTCCTGACTCCGGCTGCCTTCAGTGGGTAATGGAGACAGAGCAGAGACTCTATCAGTGCCACTGAAATGGCCTGATATCTTCTACAAATGAAAAGTATTTTTGGATCTCTGATGATTTATCATTTTTTTTCCTTCTTTCTCACTTTGATCTACGATAACACTCATACCTACCTTTGTGAAATATAGTGAATTCTCTTGAAAATGTTTGCACAGTGATCAGCTATATACACTTCAAAATATAAAGACCCTTTTTAGTGATATTGTCCTTCAGAAAAAGGAAATAGGAGGGCTTAGAAAATTTGAATAGTGTAAATACAAAGATGTCTCTTCACATATGTCAATTTGAAAGTAATGCTTTGCCGGGAAGAGCATTCTGAGGCAGCTGTCTGCCAAATGTATACAACCCTGTGCAAAAATTCAGCTTACATTTTAAACAAAACCTTCCATGTGGTAATTAAACAGAGTCTTAATCTTCTCTGGACTAATTTACAGGCATGCTACAAGAAAACAAATCACCTTTTTGCCTCCTGGTAATATTTCATTTGCTTCATAATGTTTTAAATGTGGTGAATAACATCCTCCCTAATTAGCCTGCATTTCCCTATAAGGTGGAGTAATTAGGTATGATAACAGGTAATGAAGTTGGACAGTACAAATTAGAGGCAGAAATCATGTCCTTTATGCATGTAGGCTGTTCATGGCACTAGCTAGGTATTTCCTTGATTCACCCTGTATAAGTGTATTGCTCAAAAAAAGAAAACAAACAACCTGAAAATATGAAACCAGTAGATTCCTTTTATCTTCAGAAGAGCACTGCATCAGATGAATCTACCACGGAGGTGCATACCTCATAGCACACCTTTATTATTAATAGCATCAGAAATATTAGTCCGGCTGAATTTGCAGTTGGCATCTGTTTCTCAGCTGTTGTCACCTTGCTGACACTCTCAAGTGGAACGGCACCAGGGCAAAGTCTGCCCCATACTATAATACAAAAAGAATTTAAACAGAATCATAGAATCATAAAGCACTTTGTGTTGTAACAGACCTTTAAGACCACCTTGTTCCACCCCCTGCCACGGCAGGGACACCTTCCACTGTCCCAGGCTGCTCCCAGCCCTGTCCAGCCTGGCCTTGGGCACTGCCAGGGATCCAGGGGCAGCCACAGCTGCTCTGAGCACCCTGTGCCAGGGCCTGCCCACCCTCACAGAGAAGAATTTCTTCCAAACATCTAATCTAAATCTCTCTTTTTTCGGTTTAAAACCATTCCCCCTTATCCTATCACTATCTGAAATTGTGCTGACATCCTTATCAGTATAAAAAAAGGTGGAGCTGAACCATTTCTATATTTCAGTGCTTTTTACTGGTCTTTCTATATTTTGCCTTGTTTTCATACTAAACTTTAAGGCTTTTAAATATGCTTTAGTATTTTGTGATGATAGCATCTTTTGTTCTTCTTATTTTGGTCTGTAGTCTTAGAAATAGTATTATAAATCAAGTGAATTATCTTGTGAGGGTCGCTAAAATTATGGTTTCCTTGTATTTAGCAATTTCAAATATTCTGCTGTTTCAGAAAGCATGTCATGGATGAGTATCTAACCACAGAAATGCATTAGAAAAATGAGATCTCAATTTATCAAATCCTTTAAACCGATCTTGCTATTTGCTCAGGTCCTCAGAAAATAACTTGCTCTTAATTAACAAAGATGTATTAGTTGCAATGTCCAAGGACAGGTCAGACAGTACTTTAGGCAACCCGAATTGTGGAAGGTGTCCCTGCCCATGGCAGCTGACTGGAACTTGATGGTATGTAAAGTCCTTTCCAACCCAAACCATGCAGTGATTCCATATTTTCTGGATGATATCCACATCGCTTGGACAGTCTTTTGTCAGCAAGACTGTGGATGGTATCTCTTCTCAGAGGCAGACATCTTCTGTGACTAACTCTTCCCAGACTTTTCGTAGGTTGTTCAGGCTTTGGCTAGCCACAGAAAATCTTCGCTTGTGTTTGATACCAAGATTATGTCCAAGGCAGGCCAGTTTCTTTAGCAGCATGTCCAGCTTTTGTTGTGAAACCACAGGTCAGTTTTTCTGGGCAAGTGTGAACAGAAGGTGTCCATGCATTTCAGAGTGGGAAAGGATTGCATTTTCCCTGCCAAGAAAATGCCTATCAGTGCGTTTGGAACCAGGCAGGACGTTGTTCAGACCCGTCCCCAACTTGACAAGACTTCCAGCTGCAAGTTGCAGGTGGGATTGCCCCCCAAGCTGTGTGCATTTGTGGGAAACTGAGTCAGTATTCTGAGCTGGGTGGGATGCTTGGGAGGACCTTGACACTGTTTGAACAGGTGTGGCATGTGCTGGAGTCCTAGTGCTGGAGGAGTAGCATGTGCTGGCTCTCCCTGTGGCACTGATGAGGTCTCAATGCATTGCATCTCGATGCATTTCAGCAGAAGTAGCTCAGGAAATTGTGGGCTAATGGCATCATCTTATCCCATACGCACAGTCTTAGAAATAAAGGATGAAATGCTTGTTTGGGAAGAATGTAATCTTTTGTACTAAGGAGAGAGTTATATCTGTGCTCTCCACTCGAATTTCTGGAAAGATGCCATTGAATTGGGAACTAGCTGTTTTGCAGAATAGGTAGGTATACATGTAGTGTTATTGTCAATAAAACATGTGTACAACCCTATGTGGATGCAATGACTATATGAAAAATGTTTTTATCGCTCCCTGGAGCCTATTTATAATTAAAATTGTTTCAAGCCTTCCAACAGTATTTTAATTATCAAAGATATTCTAGTTAAACAATGTATAATGTTAATGGTATTATTTATATAATGTCTAACTACCAAACACATCCTGAAGACCTTCACAAACTCCTGTCATAAGCAGTGTACAGGAAGTCCTTTAGTTCTACAATGGAATGCAGAACTTACTGGCAATTAGCCTGAATTTGGTGCAAATTCCCAAAGTACAAGCTATTCCTCTGCTCACAGGATGCAGAGAGCACGTGATAGTCACAGTGAGGGAGGCTTGGGTGCTTCCTTTCGTGCAGTGTCAGCCACCTCAGTGGTCCCAGTCCTGTCTGACCCCTGCTCAGGTCCCTCCCTGGCACAAATGCTGCATGCATTATTCCTTATCCCAGGACAGCTTGACTGCACTGTAAAGTGCATCTTGGAGACTGATCCCATCTCATATCCTCAGCGGAGGACATGTGGAGATGTTGGCAAACATGTGGAGGCACGAGGAGATGTTGGCAAACAGGGATGTACAAAAGGTGTGAGCTGGCAGCCCATTCTGGCTGGCAGCATATGTTGTGCTTCCAGCAACATACCAAATGCTGACCTCGAGACCAAACCCCTCTAGAGCCCCATCTCCATGTGATTTTACACTTTTTTTTGCAGAGAGAAATACCCTCCTTTGCCTTGTGCTTTGGTGGCTGTGCCTAAGGGTCGTCCCTGCCTCACTGCCCCTTGGACGAAGGGCAGCTAGGATTGATGCATGGATGTGATGGCACAAGCCAATGGTGGTGCCTTTATTCCTAGACCTCACACTCTGGTCTCTGGGGTGGGAGACCCTTCCCAGCACTATCCCTGTGCCTGTCTCTGGCTGAGGCTGCTGCCCCAGGATTTCCTTTCATCGGCCTCCTCTTCTCCAAGGTGTTCACTCCCAAAAATCTGCTCCCCATAATAGAAGTGCTGCTGGTCAAAGGTGGGACTACTGCTCCATTTTCAAACACTAGAGGATCTCATTATACTTCCAGTCTCTGGATGCACAAACAGTGCACAGACTGTACTGGCATCACCAAGAACCGTTTTCAGGTCATGACTGTCTTGTATCATTTCATTCCCTTTTGTCATCCCCTTTATCCCAAAACTGCATAAAGCTTTAACTTTGATGCCAAATTGTGAATAACAGTTTAACCTGAAATTCAAAGCCAGCATTTCCATGCTCGAAAGACAGGGTCTCCCTGGCCCTGTGATACCATACAGCTACCAAACAGAATTTTAATTCCATAAGCCATGGTTGACTAAACTCAGCACAGGGTCTATTAGATATTATTTGATTTAGAAAAAAAATTAAAGATACATTGCTTTCTTGTATCCCTCTGTACCTTTTCACACTTAGACATCCTATTCAGACCACAGGTTCAGGTTTTTGTTTCCCCTCCTGTGTGGAATAAACTGATCCTTCCACTTCAAAAGCCATCATCTACCCTTGACAAAATTGCATGATTTTCTCTGAGAAGGGTATATGTAATGTTGTTGTCACTGAAATTGCTGTGCTCAAATTGAGAAGGGGGTTTCCAGCATTAACTGCTAACATCAAATAGCTGTTCAGTATAAGGAGAGTCTGGCTTAAATTCAGCATTAGCAACTGAGGTTGAAAGAGGTATTTCCCTGTGTTAGTCCCCCAGTCTGAGAACTCTGGCTTAAAGAAGCCTCATTTCCTGGACAGACAGCATTTTCAGAAAAATCCATCTATGCTGAAGGATGATCTTAAATCAATAGACCTTTGTAAAAAATCTTGTCCACCAAGCATCCCTTGTATTACTCATTGCCAGCATGTGCTTGTGGTCACAACTGATGTCTACAGCAATGGGCTGTTTTTGTACAGATCACCTCTATCAGATCTTCTCTATACTTACAACCAAAAAAGTTGATGCAGAATCTGCCAGAGGAGGTCTAGGTGATGTTATTCCTCTGCAGACTTCTTGGACTGTAGGCAACTGCAGCACTCATGGAAATATTGCTGTTAAGGATGCATTTAAATTCTGCTCCTCAGAACTACTCTGGCAGCTAGATGCTATTTTTGAAACATTTCCTCCCTCTGTCTAGTTCAATGTTGCCATCTGGAGAAGAAATCTGATATTTACTGTGGTTCTTGGAGTTCCATCTCCTGGAGTCCTGGGAATACTGCAGATCTCAGTTTTCTGCGCATAAAATATGTATTTCCAGCACTGATGGGTGAAGGAAAAATAGGAAACCACTGCGAATCTGCAAAAAGCAAATTGCAACTAGTCCCTGTATTGCAAGAGTCTTTTCAGACGACCAGTCACACATTTTTCAAACCTGTCTCATGGCTTTTCAGCCATGGTCAGTCACTTATGACTCCTGCTAAAAATCTCTGCCAAAGGGGAGAAGGAGGAAAATGTGCTTTGGAGCCCAGGTTTGAGTCCTGCCAGTAAGCTGGAGAAATACAAAGTGAATTGGAGCGTCAGGAGTGCATCTTGGACTGGGCCTTGCTGAGGATGTGGCAGTGGTAACTCAGCCCAGGGATTCCCCACCTTAGTACAATGCAGACTTTGTCAGTGCTGCTGATAGTGATTCACAGAAAGTCCATGCCAGAGCTCAGAGTTCAGCATGGGATGGAGTTGAGCAGGACCTGCAGGTAGCACAGAAGGGGGACAGAGTGTGTGGGTGGTGACTGGACAAAGCATTCTGCTGGAGTTGACCCAAGCTGACCCAAGTTGACTGTGACTCTCATCATCTACTTATCCTCTGTGCTCCCTACTTATCCTCATACAGACCATGAAACAGACAGCTTCCCAGGTGGCACAGTAAAAGTGAAGCAGGCAAAAATGTGACTGTTATACTGTATCCTGCCTTTAAATAATGTGTGAAGTTGTTGATGGGTTAAGGGTTGCCTGTAATGCAAGACTGTACAGTGTGTTTTCCAGCAAACTGTAACCTCTCAAAAAGTCTTCATGACTTCACCATACTGGTGCCTACATCTGTTCAAGGGGTTAAATAAGACACTCTACTGTAGGTCACATCATGAGGCAACTCATTTTTCCTTTTCTCTCTCCTCTTTGAAAGGTATTCAGGAATCTCCAGTACCAAATGGCCATTCTCTAGCAAGCAGAGATTTTCTTCGGAAACAGATGCGAGGAGACCTTTTCACCCAGCAGCAGCTGGAAGTGTTGGATCGTGTCTTTGAGAGACAACATTATTCTGATATTTTCACAACAACTGAGCCCATCAAACCAGAGCAGGTACTATTGAAAATATTTCCTGTGTTCCTGGTATGCTTTCCACTGGCAGAGATCTGATTGGTGTACATGACTGAAGGCTTTTCAGTTTCAGTTGACAAATATGGAGACACGTCTTGTCAAGCTCCTTTCAAGTCCATGTTAGCTGTTAAAGCCTATTAGAAAATTAAGGTAAACACACATTGTGCAAAAATCAGCAAGTGTTTGGATATGAAATTACACCTGATCTGGACCAGTTGCATCAAAAGAATCTTTAAAGATCACCACAGCTTCTGATGTTTTTTGATAGATCAAAAGCAGGCAGTGCAGGTAACAAGGAGAAGATTTGCAAAATCCAATGCCTAATTTTGGTTCGCAGTGAGCATGATTGTGGACACAAATCAGATTTTTGTATCCAGAAATAGCTTATTAGACATGTGACTGGCCATTTGCTGCAACACCCGATTAGTATGTGAAGGTAAATTAATTGCACCTTTGGATCTACAGTGTATTTGAGGAGGACTTGGCACTAATATTTTGGAAAAATTCCATTTTTGCAGGCATAGGATAGAAGCACATGAAAAAACTGATTAGCTATGTCTCTCTGTGTTCTTCTTCTTAGATGGCAGTATTTAATTTAGCTGCTGAGAAGGAGGTAGAAATTAATATATTGCTGTCAGCACCGATATTGGTCTAGCTTTCTACTTAATGATGTATTCAGCCATTAATCTTCAGTGTTCTTAATATCAGACATGCTTTTTAGCAAGGTGGATGGACTTTTCTAACACTGATTCCCCTTGGAAAGATCTATACATTTGGGGGCCATTGGAGATGCTGTCATGGCCGCCTACTACCATTGTGGCTTCAGTTAAGGAATGTGTATACTTTTTTTTTTAAATTACTTATGCTGAAAATGCTACGGTAGAGTAGGAATTCCTCGTGCCTTTAAGCTCATCTGTCATTTTTTGTTCCATTCATAGAGACATTTGCTTTTCACCCTCTTCTGCTGTTTTTGTGTTTTCCCTGATTTGTGTGTGCTGCGAAACTCTGCAGATCTGAAGCTGGAAAGAGATGGGAAGTGACACCATCAGTGTCTCTGGAAGGTGAAGTGGCCTTCACGTGCCACTAGATGGTGGTTATCCCATCCAAACCCCGTGATGCTGGAGAGGGCAGGCACCGCGCCCAAGGCTATGGCAAGCCTTTTCAGCACTGGTCACCTAGGAGCTGTGTCTTGTTAGATCTGTTCCTGCAAAAACTTTATAGGCCAAAATAGTCACCGCAAAGGTAGCAGTGATGGGAGGGGCTTTTGATTTGTTTTTCTGGTCTGGAGCCTCTTAGTCATGGCCAGCTCTAGCTCATGGGAGACAGTCTAGTAGTCAGTGAACATTTATTCAGAGATAAACTTTTACTGGTTTTAGCGGAAGAATGAGAGATTTGAATAAGGGTATTGCTGAAGTTAACCCAATTATCAAACACGGGATATTTGTATTTGCTCTTGATGGAGAAATTATCTCCCAGGGCCACATAAGCAGTTTGACTAGAATGGCTCTAAGCAGCCAGATTATTAAAATAGGAGATATGCTGATATTAATATGATGAATAGGATACTCCTTGGATGCTCTGGGAAGTCATGTAAGATGCTGAGAAATCTGGCATTATGAGGTTCAAAATGTACTTTGCAGAACAACTTTGCTTGGCATTTTTACCTGTAATTACAAAAGAAATTTTTAGTTGTTTGTTTTCATATAGTTTGGAATATGGTCTTTGCTTTTGGAAGGCTGGACCATGGTTAAGGGCTTGTGGCTACTCCGGGTCAGCTTCAGCTTTTGATTGTATATGAAGGCTAACTTTCAACATGACCAGATGTGATCTGTATGACTTGTAGAGGTTTACAAAAACACTGTGTGAGCCCCAGTCCTTACAGAAACAGTCTTGTCTCACCTCCTTGGTGAGTCAAGCAAAGCTGTCATGATGCTCAACCAAAGTGGAGAAGCTGTCTGCATCAATTAGTAAGGCTAAAGAAATCAATGAGAAATCAAATACTGAGGATATTAATGACATACCTTGGAAAACCAAAGTTGTCCCTGGGTTAGATTGTTCTAGTAAAGCACTATCTGCTGGTGACATTTGTCTGTCCAAAGTGCTGCTGGACCCTAAAGTGGTGTTTTAGGAGTTAAGTCAGTGGTGGATGTATGGAGCTTTAAGCTCTTTCTGTAGAGGAAATTATGGAAAAGATACTCCTTCCCATGAAGACAGGATGTGGGAAGAAGACTGGTATGAGCTGCTGACCCACTGTTTATCCATTTTATTAGAAATGTGATCCAGCAGCAGCCAGCTGAACATCACTACTTTTGCTTTGGCACAAAAACTTACTGGTGTGCCAGTACTACTCAGCTGGGGAGGGCTCCAGGTATTTTATTGGAATAATTGTTACTCTATAGACACTGTAGGTCCCTTTTCCTTCCTGTTTTGTGGCTCCTCTCTAAGTCTTCCTCCTCACCTGTGTGCTGGGGGCAGGCCCTTGGCAATGGTGAGGGGGAAAGAAGTCTCTCCTACACAGCAGTCTCATCAGGCTTGGTTCCCAGATGCTGCCCAAAGTCCTCCTCGTGCATTTTCTGCATAAAATTTGCCCTTATCTTTCTGAGTGCATTGCCCTTCATGTAGGTAGAGGGGCTGATGGGCTGTGTGTGAGAAATTCCTCACCAGTGTGTAACCCTCTGCTTTGAGTACTTCCAATCCACTTCTTTCAATTTCCCATCTTGATATTTCCCTCAGTTAACCTGCATAAAATGGGGGCTCTTTAGTTATTTATCATCTTACGACATGATTAGACCATGATGCTAATAACACCAAAACTGTGGGCTCAATTCCTTACTCGAGAGATGGAGTCAGTGATCCTTGTGGGTCCCTTCTAACTCAGAATATTCTGTGAATCTGTGAATCTATGCTGTACTGTTGACAATAATCATATTAACTTTCATATCTGCTGTAAATTGTGGTAACTATGGAGAGACTGAAAAGGAAGGGATACTTGTATTTGGGGAAGGACTCATACCTTGTTGAGAGAGAAGGCAACCACTAGACAGTGACAGGGAAATAAAGCATCAGACAGTCCTTTAAGAGAAACAGTGATGACTGCATGTGCTGGGTGAGGCAGGGATCCCACTGTGTGCTCCCACCTTTAAAGACTGTCAGATGTTGTGCATCAAGGGGCAGAAGTAAGGCATCAGTTGTTACTTGCCTTGTTTTGCCCTGGAATTGTGCTGTGCACCTATATCTGTGTCAGACCAACATACTTCAGCCTGGGCTCTACCACAGGCAACCCCCATTATTCATGGTCACTGCAGTGACAATTCAGACTTTATCCAGGACTGGCACTCATCCTGTGCAGAGAGTTGCAACACTGAGCGGCAAAATTCTCCAGTGCCTATTGTCCATTAAGACCTGGAGGAACTGGAAGCACTGGCTGTACTCAGCACACCCCTCTGTGTGACTGTGGGGGTAATTATCCTCCAATGGCTTACTGTGACTCAGCCAGAAAGATGGAGGAGCTCACCATAGCATCTTTGGGAAATTGTCCCAGACTGGCCAAGGCTGTGCCATCTGTTTTGTGAACTGTTGACTCAAACAATTCTCCAGTCAAAGCACTGACAAAGACAGAAGATGTTCTTGGAGACTGAAACCCAGGAAAGTCAAGGACACCTGAGGACTTCAGGTGTGTGAGGCTGGATAAGTGCAGGAAAGCCCCATTGAAGCAGGCAGGGGACAAGCCCAGGGCTTGTGGACTAGTGTGCTTGTGGAGGTTGTGAGAGTGGGATTAATGCATCTACGGGTGAAAAATGCAGGGTGAAGGATATAGAGCCAGATTGGCTCAATGGAGAGACAGTGCGTTAATTTTCTCAGAATAAAGAAAAGAATTATCCATGCTGGATTTCTGTCCACAACAGAAATGGATTCTTTTGTACTTTCAGTTTCACACATGGGTCCAATCGAATACTCATTGAAGCCAAGAGGAATATTTCTATTGACTTCAATAAACTTTAGATCAGGGCCATAATGAGGCATAACATGATGTGAGCAGATTCAACACTATGTAGGTCACCAGCTAAGAAGATAACTGCTTGCTGCTAATAGCAAATAATTCCTAGGCCTGTTCTGGTGATTTCCCACTGCTTTAAGCTAGAACTAAACAGAATACCTATTCTCAGACTGATTTCTGGTTAAAATGTAGACATTTTGTGCTCATACAGAAACCAGTAATCTGGCAAACATAGTAACACAGGTATTCATGACACAGTGTGCAGAAAAATGTGGATGTGGAGATAGGCATAGG
The DNA here is from genome assembly GCF_031753505.1 of Anomalospiza imberbis. Lineage (NCBI taxonomy): Eukaryota > Metazoa > Chordata > Aves > Passeriformes > Viduidae > Anomalospiza > Anomalospiza imberbis. The sequence continues at coordinate 73,844,564 of NC_089721.1, forward strand.
CAGATGGAATTTGGGTAAGTAATGGAAATTACTTATGATTTGGAAAAAGTGGAAGAATTGCATGAAGTTGAAACCTGATGCAGAAAGAGTTGCACCAAAGAGGTTCTCTGAATTGACCAAGAGAGGGGCGTAAACTTCCTTTGAAAATCTTCAAATTTTGCTTTCTGCCTAAGTACGCTCCAGCTTTGAAAGAGGAATCTTGGGGTTTTTTTGCTAGGAGCAGCTGGAATGCAACTTCTGAGAGGAGTGAGATAAACAATCCCCCTTATAGTATTGGAGTTTGATCTTCGGGAATAATGGAAAATTCTCATAAAGCCAGAAAGTATAATGCATTTCTGTTTAAACAGGACTTACTCCCAAGGTGCAGTTATTGGAGAAGCAGAAGGAAGGAATTAATCTACTAAAAGGTGTCCTTGCCTGTGCCAGGGGTGTTGAAATGAGATGATCTTTAAGATTGCTCCCAACCCAAACCATGCAATGATTCTGTGAGTTGCAGGACTGTATGCTTGGTCCTGGTCCCCAGAGTGTGAGAAATATGTTTTTTCTTGGGAAACCCTTGGGTAGATAGAGGCTGTTGAGCATATGAAAATACTCTGACACTTTTATTGAGAAATGCAATAAAAGTTTGTGTCTTCCCAAAACTTCATGTTGTCCAGAAACAGTAAAAATTATAAAAATTATTCATGGATAGTTTGAGAAACCAAATCTTTTCTCAGTCTTCCACTTGTTGGAATGATTTGAGCATTCCAAGGCAAGCTCTTAACCATGGCTACATTACATGGTGTGCTAAATGAAAAACAAGTTAAAAAGGAAACAATAATATGTGGCTCAATAAATATACAAAAATATAAAATTGAGAAGCAATAAAGACAAGGGAAGAGGTGAAGCAGAACCTAGCAATGCTTTGCCCACCCTGCAGGAGTCCAGGCAGCAGTGGGTAGGAGGACACAGTGCTGCAGGGTCAGCACCCTGAACCATGGTGAGATGCACCCCCAGCTCTGCCAGAGTGGCAGGGGCCCGAGGTGCTGATAAGGGGTTATGGGATGCAGGATGATTTTGTGGGTGGCTGCGTTGTCTCCGTACCTCCCCTCAGGCCACCCTGCTGGCAGCCTATTGGCTGCCCTGGCTGCTGGTACTGATGCTGGTGCCAGGCTGGGCCAGGGGCTGCTGGCGGGCACTACCTGCTCATCCTCAATCTGCTGACTCTGTGATACTCTGTACCCACAGAAAAGAGAATGAGAAGGTGGGTGGGAGAGGAGCAGGGAGCAAGGGCAGTTCTCTGGCTTTTACAGCTGAAATCTCCCCTGTTCCAGGCTGCAGCCTTACTGGTGGGAGGGGAGGAAAATCCCAGTTCTAAAATCAAGCCTAGGAGAGCACATCAGGAGGCAAAAAACCTTCCCATATTTACTCTCAGTAGACTATCAAACAACACCAGGCTATTAATTTGGCTTCTGAGTCTTCACTAAAGCCCATAAAAGCGCAGTTGTCAAATGGAGTTCATTTTAATTTCCTTTCAATCACAGTAAATTATTCAGGTGATAAATCAGCTGGGGCAGCCTCCTGGCTGTAATAGAAACCCTAATTCCTGGCTAATTATCCAGCCCATTGCTGCCAGCAGATCAATACCCCTACTGAATGGAAAGGGCGTGGGGTCCAGGCAGGTGGGATGGTGGAGGGACAGCAGCTGGGAGCACAGGCACCCATGACCCCTGCCCTGTGTGGGGGCTGTAGGGGAAAAAGCTGTGCTCCTGCTGGTTGGCAGGATGTGGCAACTGGCCCCTGAGTGCTGGGCTTGGCTGCTTGTCCCCATGGTAAGCCATGTCAGGGGGTTGGGTGGTGTGGGAATGAGCTGCTTCCACCTGGGTAATACATGTGTGTGCTGTGGGGATGTACCCCCACCTACTGCAGCCCTCTTTGCCAGCCAGTTGTGCCCTTTAAAGACTACTCAGAAGGAAATCGCAGGCTGGCAATAGTTTTTCTTGTCCAGTAGAACCTTTCAATAATAGTGAAAACTAAAGAGGTAAAAGATGAGAGGACCAGCACTCAGCTATAAAATTGAGTGCTTCACTGGGACACAGCAGCAGCCTCAGGGAGATGACAGTGGCACTTACCCCCATTTCCTTGCATGAGGCATTTTTCCTGGAGCTGCTCCATGCACAAAGCACTTTGAGCCTGAAGACTGTGCTCTCAGCTGCTGTCTCCAGCTCAGCATCATCAAGTTATTCTGCAAAAGTGTCTGACAGAGCTCCACTGTCTGTCTCAGATGCTTTCATGCAACACCTGTGCTGCCGTAGAAGCTGAAGGTTCCTCAGGACAGAGTGTCTTCTCTGAGCCCTATGTCCCTTCATCACACTGCTGGGGATGCAGAGGGATGCACCACCTTCTCCTTTGGCTCTGCTCTGGTTTAGATTGAAAAAAGGAGAAAGAAACCTGCCATAGTGTTTCTTCTTGCTAAAATCATTTTTTTTTAATTTTTTTTTTTTTTAGTAGAAAGGCTTTTCTTTTAAAATAACAGCAGAAAGCACAGCTCCTTTGGCCAGCACCTCCTCTTTGCATGCCTGCTCCTTTGTCCTTCCTTGCAAGCATTTTTTTGCATGAGCTTAGGATGACTGCAAAGAATTCTGTTCGTGCGCCACCTTGTTATGTCATGTTGTGTTGGGTGGTGACAGTCACAGAAGATTTCGTTGTATGACACCTGTGTGTATTCGGTGTGACAGTAGGGCTGTGGAGGCAAAGAGTTTTCTGGGGAAGGAGCGTGACAGGAGCTATGTATGCAGCAAATGTCTTCCTGCATCAACATGATCCTTGTGAAAAGCAACCCTGCAGCTTTCAGGGGCAGATGAGGATGTCTGAGGGGGCCTGGAATTGAAATGGCTGGCCTTTGAGTAAGCAAGAGAGGTGGGAAAAAGGGCAGATGGATAATCCAGGGGTTGCCCACTCTCCTGTCTGGCACAGAGATAGGGATACTCTGCTCCCCCACTGCAGCTCAATGCCCAATGCCCCTTCTCTTCTCCTTGTAGAAGAAGGTGGTGACTAACTTTCCCACTTTGTCTAGAATTAATGGGCATCCTGGGGTCAGGATTTCTCCTGCAGACTTTTCCAGAAGGTGACAGGGAGTATTTCCTCCGATCTGTAATACCTTGGCAGCATGACCATGCTGAAGAGAAGCTGCTGGTAGAGGAGAGAGTTGGGGTTTCACTGCACACACCCTGCTGTGATGGCAGTCAGTGCAATGCGACCAAGCTGGGGAAGAGTAACAGCACACATATTTCAGGGATTTCAGGGCGAATTGGAAAGACTGGCTCTCTCAAAGTGCCTGTTATGGTGTTAGGGAAGCCTCAGTGATAGCTGGAGCTCATGCAAATGATGTTCTCTCTTACTCTGAGCAATGGGATTGCTGGGCTACATCCCTCAACTTACGTGACTCTGTCTGGGGACTATCTCTGTCTCCAAGGTTGCCAAGTGTGAGCTTTTTTCCTACACAGGGGAGTCCTTGTCATCTCCTCCTCCCTTTGACCCATCAAAGAGGAAGAATCCCAAAATACCAAGGTAGACAGCTCCTTTGAGGATTGCATTGTATTCCTGGTTTTAAACATTCCCTTTTTTCCTCCTGACTTCTCTCAAATATGACTATATGTAAAAATACAAATTCATAAGTTAAAGGAAAGGCCAGCCTTGCTGTGACTTTTGCTCCCACATCTCCTTTGTCCTTGTCTCTTTTCCCTTTGCTCTGCATAAACTGGAGGGATGTCTTCTCCCCATGGCCAGCTCCCCACATTGTGCACAGGCTTGTGCAAAGGGAATGTTGGTGACATGTGGCATGGTCAGCAGCTTGAAAAGGCAGACCAGCTCTTCCCTGCTCTGGAAGCTCCTCAGGGATGAGGATGCTGCTGAGGAGGAGAGCTTTTTCCCTGAGAGCCTGGTGTCTTGGTTTGAAAGACAGATGTCTGTAAGGAAGGCAGAAACCTCCCTCAGAATGGAAAAAATATTACCTCCTTCCCTCCAAATTATTAGAACTTTGAAATTAAGGGTCTTTCAGGCAAAGATATGAGAAAAAGAATAGCAGTTCTTTACTACTATGTGTATGTATAACAAGGCAAACAAAGAACCCTGGCAGCAACAATGAACAGAACCAGACACCCAGTCTGAGCCAGAACCACAGACCCAGTGACCCAGAACCTCAGACCCAGTCCTAGCCCAAAGCACAGACCCAGTCCCAGCCCAAAGCACAGACCCAGTCCCAGCTCTAAGCACAGACCCAGGCCCAGCCCAAAGCACAGACCCAATCCCAGCTCTAAGCACAGACCCAGGCCCAGCCCAAAGCACAGACCTAGTCCCAGTTTTAAGCACAGACCCAGTCCCAGCTCAAAGCACAGACCCAGTCCCAGCTCTAAGCACAGACCCAGTCCCAGCCCAAAGCACAGACCCAGTCTCAGCCTTTCCCCCTTGGTGCAGTTTCGGGCACAGCCAGCGGGGACGCTGGTGGCTCCCGGCCAGGCAGGGCGTGCCGTGATTCCCCCGCGGCTGCAGGGGGCGCTGTGACGGCAGATCGGCCACGCCTCCCTCGTGCAGAAATGGTGGGCAGGCTGGATGTAAAAAAGGGGCTGCAGCAGGCACCTGAGAGCGGCTGCTGGGATGGCAGGGACGAGCAGACTCCAGAGTAGCAGATGAAATGTATCAGATGCTGGGTTACAGGCTAGTGAAAAACCCAGAGCAATGGCAGAGAAGCAGCGGGGCTGGACTGCAGCAGCCGGGCTCCTAAACAGGGCGGGGAGAGGCTCCCTTGGAGGGGGAAGGGCTCAGGGTCCCAGGGTTTCCCCTGAGGCACCCGAGTGGAGGATGAGGGTCTTTTTTTTAGTGATGTCAGGTAATAAAGTCCCAGTGCAATGGCTGCTCTTTTGAGCAGAGCTTCCCTCACAGTAGGAGAAGGTAGCAGGAGATGAAACCCCATGGTAGTGGCGAATTCTCACCACAGCAACCAGGGCCTATCTCCCCTCCAATGTCGAGAGTGAGAGGAGCTGAGCCCAGTCCCCCATCCCCTGCCAAAATCTCACATCTCTGCCCTTCTAAGAGGAACCCCCCCCAGGTAAGAAAGTAGCTACACCCTTCCCCACCTTGGCCATTTCTTTTGTCTCTTAAATACCAGCCATTGTTCTCTCTTAGCAACAGCTGGGACAAAATTCCACGAGACAAGGAAACAAAAGGAAAAAATCCTAACCCCTAACACCTCCGGAAAATGTTTGGAAATTGCAGCCATAACACCATTCTTGTTGGGTAATGCTGAAAGGGGATATTTTTCCCGATACCATGTTTCATCTCAGCACCTTCCACCAGTTTTACAGCCAGAGCTTAGTGACTACATAGAACACAATATCTTGCAAAGACAGCAGGTTATCTCCTCCAGAAGATTTTCCATGGCTTCTAAGTGTGATAGAGAGGTAGGAAATCTAAGAAAAGTTTCCCCCACTTGTTATCTTGATAGAAGTGTTCACATTTCTTTGAAATTTGGGAACTGGCATTGAGTAATTGCATCTCTTTGTTTATTGTGTGTTTTGCAATAAATAATTTCTTTCTTTTTTAATTTAGAGAGGTAAACAAGGTCCTTCACCAATATCAGAAAATGCCATGTAATAGCACTAGTTGGCCAGTTTTGTCAGAATGTACCAACCTCTTTATGTCTATGTTAGCCCCAAAAGAGAAGGAAGAACAATTCTGGGAATGAACACACTTGCCTGTTGACTTAACTAATGCCTGGTCCATTCAGATTATATTTAAGGTGAAGGGCTTGCACCAGCATTTGAAGAATGGAACAAGACTTCTTTACTTAGTCCTCAGTAAATGGCTGGGTCCCACAGGCTCTAACAAGCTTCAAGTACATTTTCCAGTGTTAGTTTGGAAACCACTGCTGTTTTACAGTCATTCTGTGAGCTTTCTCTACATCTGTCCATCGCCTTATAATTGATAAACATGGAAGTATGCTCCCTTGAAGAACTTGATGTGCTAAAGCAACTTAGAAGGACCCAAACTCTTCATGGGGGTACACAGTGGGAACACAACAGACGGGGCATGACCTGACACAGGAGAGGCTCTGCAGGGTCTGAAGCTGTTCAGTCTCTCTCTGTGGTGATTTTCAAGACCCACCTAGATGAGCCCCTGAGCTGCATGGCCTGGCTCCATAGCTGGCCCTGTTTTGAGGGATGTCTGAAACTTCTTCCAACCCGGGTCATACCAGTACCTTGCTGCTCAGCCACTTTATTCATTCCAGTTGTTATGATGTGTTTAAGGAAAACCTTTGTGTGGCTACAATGAAAACTGTGGTTAGCGTGGAAGAGCAGCACTGGTTCACCCAGTGTACAGGATGAGATGGAGAATTGCTTGGCATGCAGGACCAAGGAGTCTGAGAAACTTGCTCAGTGCAGAGGCTGGGTTTTCAGAATTCCATTAGGTTGCCTTTTGTTTTAGTAGGTTGAACAAAACAACCTACACCAGTGTCTGAATGATGACAAAAAGCAATTGTGGAGCTAAACCAGTTCCAGACAAAAGAGACTGATTCAAAGTTCCTCTCTGCTCATATGAATAGTGGCTGCTTAGATTTTTTTTTGCAGCAGATTTTTCCAAACAAACAAACCCCACCCAAAACCTGAAAGGAGAGAGCTCCTGCACTAAGAGAATAGATTAACATGTAGGGGCATGATTTCAGCTCTGCTCCTCTCACCCTGAAAATTGAATGAAATAAAGGCAACATTGGAGAGGCAAGGGTTTCTCCTGCAAAATCCCCTTCAGGCTCAGGGCTGACCTGAGGTCTGTGTCAGTCCAGATAAGTCACTCACAAAGGGCTGAGGGAGAACGAGGTCCTGGTGGTGAGGAGTGCATTCCTGGAATAGGAGCTACGGAGTGAAGCCAGGCCTAAAAACTGCATTTGTCAGATGCTCTGTTGGGCTTGGAGTATTTCACTGGTTATTAGGACGTCTCTAAATAATTGAAATACAGGATTAAGTAATGAATTAAATTATGTTACACAAGAAATTGTCATCAGATTATGAACCTGATGAATGATTTTCAGGCATTGTCAAACTGTGAGGCTTGGTAACAGTGGGAGATTTTGTTGACTGCACAGCTCCTGGGTCTGTGTTTTTGTTCAAGTGGTACTTCTCTGGTTCTCCTGACTGGAAAGGAAATTTTGAAAATATAACCCCAAGTACCTCTGGCATAAGAACTGGAGTATCTTTTGGGGTGGTAGAAGTGCTTAGATAATACTTTCTGGTGGTGGGTTCCCTTCTGGTTGCCTGATGCTGTTTGCTTGCAGTGATGCTCCACTGCGTGTGTGGTACCAAGGTGTTTTCAGCAGTTTTAGCAGCAGAACAATGACTATTACAACACCAGTGTGCCTGGCTGGACCTGTCTTTGCAATAGAAAATATTTTGATAAAAACTGAAATGTTTCACTAAAACCTGTTGTCTTTGATGATTTTTCTGTATAGAGGGCCCATCACTGAAGCCGATCATGATAGTGGGGTGTCCAGCAGCAACAGGCTCTGTATGTCTTCACACAGTGTCTCTTTACTTGGAACCAGCACCTTATAGGTACCCTGACTTGTCAGCTTGTCTCTGTTTTGCTTAATTTTTTATACCAATATGCAAATATTTTCTGGTGTTCATAAGTATATTTCTGAAGGTAATGTGAAAAACAACTGTTCACTTTGAAAATTTAAAATGTTTATTAAACCTTAACAAAAATACAACAAAAGGATTACATAAGGAAAAATTTGCAGCGCTGGGAACAGCCCTCGTGGGTACCACGTGGCCAGTTCTTCTCCAAGATGGATGCTCGATCTTTTATACCCTTGGGAGTTGCATCAGCCAACCCTGGCCCCTCCCAACGTCTGTCAGTCAGCTCTTCTTTGCTGTTTATTGGTGGAGATTGCTTCCTTGTAACTTGATTGCAGGTCAGATGGTGCCATGCCGCACCCCCTAAGCAGCAAGCTTTTCCATTCCCAGCTGCCCCACAGAAGGGGCACATGTGCTCGCCTTCTTTCTACCTGTCCTGGACACCCCAGGCTGTCTGATGACAACAATACAGAGCGGGGGAAAGGGAACTATGGGGAGAACAGAGGACATCTAAACTACAATAACATAACTATACATCATTAAAGCTTTTCTTAATATTTGCACAATATTCATCCCTCAATTGCAAGAGCCAATCATCTCATTATCCATCTATAGCAGTGAGGAGCCCATTTCTCTGCCCAAAGCAAGCTGCATCAAAGCAAGCACGGCATCACTCCCTGATGTTCCCATGCCCAGGGCCTCCATTTGCATGAGGCATACCTGCAGCATGCATGAAGGGCAAGGAGATCTCCCCCACTCCACATTCCCAGCAGCCATTATGACACTTTTTGTTTTCAGGACAAAACATTTTGGTTAGGATATCCAAGCCCGTCTCTTTGCCTGCTGTCAGTGCATGGAGTTTGTTCAGTTCCTGTTGCCTTTCTAATCCCATGCCTCCAAGGACATGTAATCAGAAAGTGATGCATAATGCTTCTGAAAACCACATTTACACTTATAGAATCACAGACTTGTTAAGGTTGGAAAAGACCTTTAGGATCAAATCCAGCTGTCAGCCCAGTGGCACCACCATATTAATCATTAAACCCTGTCCTCACCCATATCTACATGTTTTTTGAGCAATTCCAGGGATAGTGACTCCACCACTTTCCTGGGCATCCTGTTCAAATGACTTACAAACCTTTCTGTAATATTTTTTTTCTTAATATCCTACATTTTCCTATATTTCATACCTCCCAAGGCACAGAACCATACAATCATATAGATTGGAAAAGACTTGTAGGATTTCTGGCTTTTCCATAAACATGCTGTAATGAAAACTGGCCTACAATATCGTGGCCCTTTATCATTCTAGCTCAGGTGAAGGTGAAGAAATGAAAGAAAAGCTTTGGAAAAGTATGGGGGGGTTTGTTTAATGTGTTGTTTTTTGTTTTTTGGTGGTTTTTTTTTTTTTGGTTTTTGTTTTGCCTTTTTTTAAAATGAGATAGGTTCTATATTGCGGATTTGATGGGGAATTCAGCATTGTAGGGAAAGTTTACCCCCCAAAAATGGACGGCAGAAGGCTCCTGACCTCCACAGGATGATGAGACTCTGAGGGACACCAACAGGAAAAGCAAGAGTCTTTTGGAGAATGAAGAATGTGTATTGGCTTCGTGTTCGGCTTTGAAAGACAGGAGTTCATGAATTGATATGGATTTGTTGGGCTTGGACTTTGCAACATACCACAAACCACCAAACTCTGTGGCTTTCTCTAATGGCTTTCCCCTGCATAAAGGTTTGATGCCTTTGTAGGTGCAGTTACTGCAGGCTACCCGTGAGGCTTGGACCCTGGTAATCTGCCGCTTTGGTAATCACCACTTTGAGACCAGTTTATTGTACACAATACTTAATATGGTACCAAAAATACTATGACAGGATTCTCAGATGGCATTTGTGAAACACATTTGGGTAGTTCATGTGAAAGCATTACACAAATACCAACTGTTCTTGAAAATTTGCACAAGACTTCTCAAGTGTCAAGAGCCATCGGTGGGATGGACTGAAGATCTGGCAATACTGGTGACAGCCTCATGCATTCTCAGTGTGCATTAACATTTCTGATTTGTATTTCTCCATAAGGAAATAATTGACTGTGCTGAGGGTTGTGTTTTCTTCTCTGTACAGTCATGCTTAGTGCTTCAGTGGAAGCAGAAGGGCCACCAGAATCGAGGACTGCACCTTTCCCCTCCTCCTCCTCTGGCTGAAAATGTTAGTGTTGAAAGGGAAAGTGTCCAGTTCCTGTCCTGAGAAACAGCATTTTTAATCAATGTCTTGTAGCAATTAGAGGCATAAAAGCCTAAATTTTATGCTGGGTTTACAAAAAGTAAACTGCTTTTCGACTAGGGTGGGTTGTGCTACACTTATTTCAGTTGTGTGTCTTGTGCTTTACTTTGATTAGGTATCTCCTTTTTAGCATTGCACATAGGATGGTGGAGGCTGCTGAGAAAGTTCAATTGGTGCTGGGATAAGAGCAGGAGCTGGGGAGAGGGCAGGAAACAGGGGAAGAAAATAAATGCCCCATGCCTGTGGGGAAAGCAGGAGAGGGCTGCTGTGGGAGGAGGAGAGGGCCAGAGAGATGAGAACTGGAGAGAAGAAATTGGAGGGAGTTGCGGCAGCTGCAACACTGAAACTGGGAGCAGACTTCTGCAAAATCTCTTTTGGAGTTTCTGCTTTTCTCAGTAAACTGATCAGGGAGGCTCTGGCATGGAGCCAGAAAAGAAGAGCCCATGCAGGATAGGGCAGTGCTGGTGAGGGTGGGTGGAGGCTTGGGTGAGTCATCCTATCATTTCGTGTCCTGCAGGAGAAACAGCAGTTTGTATTATATAGAGAAGTGCCAGCGTTGTTGAGGATAAATATGTGATGTTGAAACTAGTAAATCCTGGTGGAAACAGAGGTTGGCTTTGCCACTGTGGTGGTGTTGATGTTTCTGTTCATCCAGGCCCTTGTTAGTGGCCAGGTGAGGCTGAAATCTGGAAAGCCATCTCAGCTCATTGTGTACACTTACCACTTTTGGGCTGGCCTTACTTGGTTTTCAGTGGTGGCTTCATTTTGGAAACCAAAGGAAGTTTATGGCTCTTGAGGACATAGTTTAGTGGTGGCCTTGGCAGTGTTAACTGTTGGAGTCAATGATCTTAGAGGGTGTTTCATCCTCAATGATTCATGGTTCTGAGAGTCCACTGGCCATTTCTGCCCCTGCTGGGCATTGGGGACTGCAATGGCCCATGAAGGGCTTGCTTGGAAAACACCCATCTAAGCATCTGCAGGTCTCTGCTCTCTTCCCATCAGACCTTCCCAGAGATCCAAGGACAGCAGGCATGAGGGATTGCCCAACAGGGATTTGGTAGACTGACAGGTCCATTGAGCACATGCCCAGGCACTGCACACACTACTCAGGCGTTGCTTTTGTTCAGCCTGCTACCTCTGACTACGAAACAATATTAAAAACATATCCAGCAGCCAGCATGGGCAGTGTTCTGTGCTGCTGCTCCATGGGGTTTTGCTGCTCACTATGGCCAGCCTCACTGGCACGTGTGTGTGCGTGACTGTGTGCATGGGTGTGATTTACTGGCCTGTGCAGTGCCACATGTCTTTAAAATTATAGTGCCCGTTTCCTGCTGAAATAATTTCTACATAGAGAGGCTCCTATTATAGCAAGAGGAGCATGGACATTCATGATTTATTATTATTTATGGTCCCAGGGTCTTGTTTATGCACGATGGGTTAGGTGCTCAGGATAGAAATGCCATTATGCAAATGACATTGAATGTCCTTACTGAGCCTAAATAATTTTTGTGTTGGACGATTAAACCTCATCTGTTATTGATATGGGCTGCAGTTGGGCTATTAAAGAGTCCCAACAGTACTTACTCCCAGTAATGGGAAAATTGAGAGGAAGAGGCTAAACAATTGCCTCAAGTGTGCTGTGATTGTCTGGCAGGAGTGGAACATAACGAACACCCTGAATGGAAATCGTGTTTACTACTTAGGGATAAATAAAAAAAGAGAACACACAATAAATTGTGCTTTGTGATCTGAATTGGTGCACCAGAGAATTTGCGTACTTTCAATTTACTTATTTATTTGATTTTTTTTTTTTTTTTTTTTTCAGGGGTGGAGGGGGCAGTGTGATTGGGATGTAGATCCTGCAGGCAGCCAGGAAGGATTCCTGCAGTGTGTGCCCCTGGCCGAGTGGCTGGGGAGAGCTGTCCTCAGAGCTGCGCCGGTGCTGTGCTGTCCGCTTTGACACAGCTGTGCAGTCACATTTTGATCAGTGTTGATAGCTTATGAATTCCAAAATTGACAAAATTTACAGAAAAATGAGGATAATCCATCTTCCTTAGCAGCCTGTCAGGAGCTGGCTATACTTCATAATCTTCAATTACAGATGCTATTTTCAGACATTTACATGCAGATATTAGAACAAAATGAAAATGAGAAACAAAGAGTGAATGGAAATGCAGCTATTTATATGTATAAAAGAAAAACAACAGGTAAATTCTTGGCATTTAGATTGGATTTGGGTGTCCCTTTGGAAAATCTGAGAATATCTGCACCCACTTATGAATTGTACTGTGGAAATGTAAAATGTAGTATATCGTTTCCCTTATGCAGATAATGTGACGATTGGGTCAAAAACAGGTCAGTTATTTTGAAGTATGAGGGTAAATGTGTTCATGGCAGGGTGCACAAGCTAATTCTCACTGCATTCAAAGGAATGTCTGGGGATGTGTACAATCCTAATTGGATTTGGGCTAAAATGAGGCACAGCTGTTAACTTTTTATAAACATATATGTATTGTGAAAGGGAGGTTCCGAATTACCCAGTTTAAACTTAGGGGAAAAGGTTGTACCACTGAAACTAAACTTCCACATTCTGTGAGACAGCAGTGAGCTCAATGTGGCTGAAAACAAAGAGAAACTAGGGTTCAGTCCCAGTTAAGTGTGTAAATAACATTTGTTCCAAAGTAGGATAGGGTTTGCTGTCAGCAGTGCCCAGTGCAGGGAATATCATGTAAATTATTAAATGGGGTAGTGGTTGGCAGGCAGCAGTGGTGAGACTTTGATGTATAAGTTTCCAGGAGCCTTTCCCACCCATATCTTGAGTGGCTGAGTAGGAGGGCATTAGGCTGGATTTTCCATTCCCATGAAATTCCAGGCGGGGCAGCAGTGGTGCCTGCAGCTGCAAGCGGTGCTGGCTTTATGAAAGCCTGAGGAGATTAATTACAGCTGCTTTGGATTAAACTCTTTGAACCATATCTAACATTACAAATTTTTTCCCTTTGTCAGGCTGAGATGTGGGTTTCTGTGGACAGCCTGCCTGGTGTGTGCCACTGTTGCCTCTATTTATTAATTAATTTTTATATATTAATATGTGATAACTTGGAGCTATTTGGTGTGAGGTCTGGCTTGATGCTGCTGTCAGGGGTGAGCAGGGGTGTAGTGGATGTGATCTGGGGGACAGCAGTGTGCCTTTCAGGGACCTCAGTGTTTTCTTTGGCAATGAAGGCTCTTGATGCACCATCTCTGTCAGGAAGGCAGAACACATGGTCAGTGAGGAGGCAGATTAAGCCCTGAAGCCCCAAGCTGGCACCTTGCACTGATGGTCTCAACTCCTGTTGAGCTGCTGCTGTTGCTGCTGCATCCTGAGCAGCACTGTGTCCTGGGGGCAGCTGTGCCAGTGGCAGGAGAACACAGAAGGTGGTATTTCATGCCTGCCTGGTGTTCCGATTTGGTGTATATAGCAGACGCAAAAAGCAACATGTGCAAGTCCCAGTGGACCTCAGCTGGCTCATTTTAATGGCCATTTGCCCTGTGCAGAAGACAGCTCTTGTCTGTCTTTGCTTGGTGCAGCCTCTTCAGCAGTGTTGTGAGGTCTGTGCCCCACAAAAGGGATGAGATGAAAAGGGGATACATTTGTCTCACACCTTATGGGCTGCAGCACTGCTGCAGGGCTCATTCCAGCCTTGTAGCTCCCTGAGATTCCTACACTGGCACCCCAAAACCAGGCTGTTTCCAGGAGTGGCCTTGTTCCCTGCTGTGTGTCCATCTTTTCCTGACTCTTTAGCATAAAATCCCAGGTAAATACTGAAGAGACGATTTCTGTACACATAGGGTAGGTTGACTTTTCAGTGTATTACACTTAGGCATCTTCACCAGAAAAAGTGCAGGGTGAAGCTGGTTGTGGTCTGTCTCTCTGTTCTACTATAGTGCAGCAGATTTGAAAACAGTTATGAAGCCCTCCTGCACCCTTTTCTTACCTATTGTTTGCCTATCACAATCACCACTCCAAGGGATTAATAGTTAGGAATAAAGCTTTTGTAATGGAGGTAGATTCAAAACTTTACTTAAAGCAGAAACCTTCCTGTTTGCACTTTGCAGAGACATCTAATGGGGAGGGACTGTGCAGACCCTGCTGCTGCAAGAGGACTTGTGCTGCTGCTGATAGGTACACAGAGATTACTCCTTTCCTCACCACAGCAGCCACTCCCCCCAGCTCCCATCTGCCAGAGCCGAGCCAGAGCAGAGTGGGATAGGGCAGGGGAACACATGAGATCTGGTCTTGCCCCTGCTTTCAGTTTGTCCTTCTCAGTCTCTTTTTTATATATACCTCGTTTCACATGTCTGTGTTTTCTCTCCTCCATGCTATGGCAGTGGTGCTCCATGCTGATGAGACAGTGCGTGGTACAACCGCAGGCAGTCATTTTTCAGGTAATTTCTAGGGTAATGAACACCCGTCTCTTGCTTTTTCACCTACCAAGCAGAAGGTCAGGCTTCCTGGCTGCACAAGGAGGGACATATGGCCATGGTGGTCATTCCGGGCTGTTTCTCACCAGCAGCGCTGCAAGCTCACTAGTGCAGGAGCCACTGAGATCCCTTCTGCTGTTCCCACGCCAATCAGCTGGAGAAGCTCTTGGGAAGGGTTGGCAGGAGGGTTCAGCAGACGGGTCTTAGTGAGGCTGTGGGGTGAGGGGCTGCTCCATGAGTGCTGCCTTCCCCTGGGATTCCCTTTCCTCTCCAGATGGGGTGCCTGGAAGGAAGAGATCTGCCTGGGGGGAGTGGGAAGAGGAGACACCACTGTGCCCCTCATGAGTGGTTCAACACCAAACACTGTGACCCCACAGTGTAAGAGAGGATTTTGCTTTTTCAGGGGTTTCTAGAGTCTCCTGGCCCCTCCATGGGAGTGAGGAGAGCTGCAGAGAGTACCCATAGTGCGGTTTTAGGATGAAGGCTCCTCTGCTCTGCACTCCTGATGCCCCATTCCTTGGGCGCCAGAGGATGCCTCTGCTGACCATCACCTCTCTGCAGTGCCTTGCTGTTGGCAGCACTGCGTTTCCTTTCCTGCCCACAGGCAAGTGCTGGTCACTGCCACTCAGCCCAGTACTGGCCCTGACCCGTTGCTTTGCAGTGCAAAGTATAACTGCAGAGGTGGATGTGATGTGAGGGGGTTGCTGGGAATGCATGATGAGAAGGGAGTCAGCAATCAGAAGGGCTGGCCCTCAGCCTGCACTTGCTCTGCCACAGTGCTGGAAGCAGTGGTCAGTGATTGCTCCATGTGGCTGTTAGCGTTCAGTTGATGGTGGTTCCAAGAAGGGATCTGGGCACAGCAAAGTCACTGGGAAATCCCTTAAAATGGGAAAATCACGTAAAATCTCACTATTCTTACCACTGGGAAAAGTTGCTGGGCTATTGCAAAAGGCATGCAGCTCCCATCTGCAGGAAGTTATTGGGACCAAAAGCAGGGAAGAACCCCAAATCTCCATTTTGCACATCTTCAGCTCATTCCTACCACAGTGCTGCTTGGCTATGGGCTCTCCATCCGTATTGTGCTGAGCAACTGTAATGCTTCTAGTCCCTCCTGCAGATGTCATTCCATGGTTTGGGACTGCGCCGCTGTATATTGTGCCAATTCACTATGGTACAGTGACATGGAAGAGCACAGGCTACCTCTGTTGTGACCCTTGCCAGGTTATACTGCACTCTGGTTGCTGCTTGCTTGACACTAGAAATGATCAGTTTCTCCAAGTTCATTTGCATGGTGCTCCAGGTCATTACAGTTAAAAGTCTTAACTCTGGTCCCGTTTCTCCCAGGGTCAGTTCCTTGGACTCCTGAAGGGAAGCAAGCTATGGAGTTATGCATTCCTGTGTCTTAGAATTGCAGTTGAGGGCTTAGGTTGGTTCCAGTTGGGTTTGTAGTTTGGGATGTGCACTTCCTTCTGCAGTGCCCTCATGTGATCCAGCCCATGGTAGGGGTCCCATTCCAGCTAGATGCTTCCTCCCGAACTGCAGGTGTGCAGCTCTCACTTTGTTCGTAGGAAGCCACATTCACTCTCTGCCTGTTGGGAGGGGTGGATCTTCCTCATGGGAGGACTCAAAGAGATTTTCTAGTCTTCATGTGGTGTGATTATGGCTTTCATAGAGCAACATGGGTGAACTCAGGCATCCCTCCCCAGGGATTTGTGTGTGCTTTTCTAGAGATATCAGAAATTCTAAACAGCAGCACACAAGGACAGGTTTTTCCTCTGCTGTGCTCCCAGCCCATCCATGCTTGTGCATCACCAGCTGCTTGGGATGTCTCTACAGGGCTATTGTTTCTCTGATGTTTTGTCAGATTAGTGTTTTGGGGAAAGAAAAAAATCTAGCAGTGCCTTCATATGTGCATGCACCCTGCATAGGAGAGAGGTGGGGTTGGAGACTCAGGAAAACATGGAATGGTGTGGGAAGGCTGAAAAATATATTGTAGTGTCATGCTGAATGAGAAGAAGGAGCTTTGATTACACTTCTAGGAAGGAACAAGGCTGGGACCATTATCAGCATCCTCTGCAGAGAAGGCAGGTTCCCAGGGCTCTGCTCTTCCAGGAGCAGAAGTGGGGATGTGTCAGAGGTGTGGGTGTCTTTGAAGCAGTGGTGGTAGACAAAAAGGCCTAGGTGAATGATGGCAAGGCAAAAGTGAGGACACAGAGGGTGTTGGAGGAGGCATGAGCTGAAAGAACTGAGGAGTAGTACAACTTTATTGCAAAGGTTATGTAGGATCCTAGGAGACAAGTCTGAGAACTCTGATGCATGGGCTAGGTGCAGGACAAGGGTGGCCAGCAGCTAGTCCCTGCTAAAATGTATTTTGCATGCTCATCTGCAAAAGATTTGTATGGGGGATCCTTCAAGGTGACAGGCTGTACTCCTACCTCATGCAAATGGTGTCTGCAGAAAAAACATGTTTATTACACAGAACTGTTAATACAGGATTATCAATGTAAATTACCTTCTGTTTGAGTGAGACCTGAGCTACAGAGACACTAGCATGTATTCCTGGCCAAAGTGCTGAGTTAGTGGCAAGCACCTGATTATATGCTGGGTTCTCAGAGAAACTTGCAGGAAAGACGAGGATGTATTCACTCAAATCAGCTTTTGTTTCCTAAAAAAAAAAAAAAAAAAAAAAAAAAAAAAAGTTAACTTATTTTGATGTCACATCCCTGGAGCTGTTCAAGGCCTAGTTGGATGGGGCCTTGAACAACCTGGTCTAGTGGAATGTGTCCCTGCCTGTAGTAGGGGGCATATATGATAAGCTGGTCTTTAAGGTACCTTCCAATCCAAACCAGTCTGGGATTCTTTGTTTTTCTGAGTTTTGTTTTGATTGCTCCAAAAAACCTTCATGTGATCCTGGGTTCATCTGCATTTCTTCATCTCTGCACGACTTCTGCATTGACCTAATCTTCAGGAATTCATTAGAGATTGGCATCACAGTGACTGCTCTTCAGTTTACCTGTTCCCATTGTCGTTCTTTATTTGAAGTCAATCTCCAGTTGATACGGGCATGACTGCCATCTCACAAAAAAGGGATTAAAACTTAAAGGGGAGAGAGCAGGGAACAGAGAACTTTGAAAGAAAACTTCCCAGGTTTGTGGGAATGATCCTGACAATAAGAAATCATTGAAAAGGGCAAATGAAGATAAGCTTTGTGCCGTATACATATACATCCTTTAGATGCATGCATCGGCCTCATTGGCTATAGAATGCTGCAGCAATGGAGACTTCAACAGGGTTATAGGACACAAACACTCTGATTTCTGAGATCTGTGCTTGCTTACCATGGCCTCTTTCAGGTAATGAGATTAGGAAATTATTTGGAAATGGCACAGTGTTCTTACCACAGTTAGGTGATTTATTTTTAAATAACTTGGATTTAGAAACAGTTATCTACAAATGCATCCATTAAGCAAACTCTTATATATACAGACCTTTTCTTTCCTGTGAAATGATGAAGAAATGCAACATTCCCAAGAAAAGGGAAATGGGAAAACCTGTTCCCACCTTCTCGTTAGTGCATGTCCCCTCAAGTGCCAACACTGAAATGTGGCGAGTGTGGAGGTTAAGAGGCATGAACATTTTCTTAACAAGAAAGTAGCTTGCACTTGGCAGGTAATCTACAAATTTTCCTCTTTCAGGAAAGCCTTGTCACATATTAATGAGTTTGGCTTTGGTTTTATAAAGAGAACCTATTTTGGTGTTCTCCGAGAACACTGGTGATAAGCACAGACCCACTTATTGAAGATTTGAATGTTGAAAAGCCCAGTGTAAATGGGCATTGCCTTTAACACTGGCTGAACAAAGGATATTTGCATTCTGTATTGCATCTACTTTCTGTTGGCACAGGCAAAAAAAAGCTCTTGATTAATAAATTTATTTCCACTAAAATGTCTTTTGTTTCTTTTTCCAGGCAACTGAATACTCAGCCATGGCCTCACTAGCTGGTGGATTGGATGACATGAAGGCCAATATAACCAGCCCTACTTCTGCAGATTTGGGAGCAAGTGTTCCTGGGCCTCAGTCCTATCCTATTGTCACAGGTAAATGATTTTCAAACACTGGTAAGTAGTGTGAATTGTCTGTACCTTCATATTGCATGATGTGGTCCTTTATGGAAGAATTGTGTCATATGTGGAGTCATTTGCTCAAAAAGTCTCTTTTTGAATGTGATTTCATAGGAGCTCTTGTTGAAAGAGAGCTGAATGGCTTGTGTAAATCGTTTGTATATGTTTGTAGCTGACAGATGGAGCCTCCATCCCTCTTGTTCAGGAAAGGATGTGCCCTTCCAACCCAAAAGTACATCCTGAATACCACAGCATCACTGAAAAGCAGAATACTTGCCTCTGCTTTCGGGCTTTGGAGCTATTTTTTCATAAATGCATCTGGTATGTTTGACTGGATGGAGTTTTTATGACAGTTCAAACTAGCCTGAATTTTGGAAGCTCATTTTATACCATTTCTGAATTGTACCTGTGCACTGAAGTTGAGCATTTAAATGAAAATCAAAGGCTGTTTGTTCAAGGAATGCCAAACAATCTACATTTATTAGCAGGTGTAGAGTGAGAGTTAAAGAACAGCTAGAGTCTGATAAATGCTTTGGTCACCTATTTATTTGGGACTGACCCCATTGCTTGCAAGGAAATTGGCCAAATGGTAAGCTAATTATTAAATTGTATCTGAAATTAATTGTGCAAGTCAGAAAAAGGGAGGGCTTTTAAAATTTAAGGCTCTGTGTTTCATAGGAATGTTAGCTCTGTGTGTTACTGCTATGTCTAATTGATGCAAATTTAATTGGATTTTCTCTGTTTTGACAAAGATTGGATGTAATGCTTTATTTTGTAGCTACAGTGGAAAATTATACTTCTTTTTGTAAAGTATTACTATGTCTTTAATGCCTTACAATCTAGTCTAGCAGAGAAGTTTTGAAAACAAGCGTTGCTACAAAGTTGCTTTAACCCAGTACAGCATCAGTCTTCGGTTTCTCTTGACAAAGTTTATTCAGAAATAAATGGAAAAATCAAACAGGATTCAGAAGAGATTGGAGAGAGAAAGAAATAGATATGTAGCTTGAAGTGGGATGGGAGAGACTTCTTTCAGTATGTGTTTGGTTCTGAATGGGTGGTTTGAGTGTTGGATTCATGGGTAAGAAAGGTGTCTAGGCATGGATGGATGGGCAGAAAGAGGGATTTCTGGAGGTGTGTGGCTTTTAAGATGTAAGGAGATAGAGCATTGATACAGATATATCTGTGTCCGTCAGGGGTCTGTGCTGGAACCAGTGTTATCATATATCTTCACCAGTAACACAAACAGAGGAATCATGGGCACTCTCAGCAGATTTGCAGGTGACACCAGGCTGAGGGTGCCATAATGCTCCTGAAAGATAGGGTCATCCAAGAGGGACTTGGAAAAGTTTTAGAAGTGGCCCATGGGAATCTCATGGAGTTTAAAAAGGCCAGATGCTGATGCTACACCTGGGCTGGGGCTGCTCCCAGGACTGATCCAGGCAGAGAACAAACAGACTGAGAACAGCCCTGGGAGAAGGACTTGTGGGTGCTGGTGGGTGACAGCTGGCCCTGCCCTGGCCATGTGTGCTGGGACCCAGAAACCCCCCTGTGCTGGCCTGGCCCCTCAGCGTGGGCAGCAGGGGAGGGGCATTCTGCCCCTCTGCCCTGCTCATGTGAGACCTCACATACAGAGCTGCCTCCAGCCCTGAGCCCAGCACAGGAAGGATGTGGAGCTGCTGGAGCCAGTCCAGAGGAGGCATCCTCGTTGATCAGAAGGCTAGAACACCTCTACTATGAGGAAAGGCTGAGAGAGTTGGAATTTTTCAGGCTGGAGAGAAGAAGGCTTTGGGGAGACCTAACTGCAGCCTCTGCCATCTTCTAAGGGACTGCTTATCCCACATTTACACCTGGCCAAAATGAGGTTCAGCCAAGAGCTGTTTTGGCTGGTACTTCTTTCTTTACCCTGGTTTAAGCACTTATGACATGTCTCACATTGCTACTTCCTTAGAGTGTTGTGAGCTGATTGATCACATTTGTTAGAGTAAAACCTACTACAGAGATCATGCTGCAGAGTTCAATATGGATTTCACAGAGGTTCTCCCTGTGATGTT
This sequence comes from Anomalospiza imberbis, assembly GCF_031753505.1. Classification (NCBI taxonomy): domain Eukaryota; kingdom Metazoa; phylum Chordata; class Aves; order Passeriformes; family Viduidae; genus Anomalospiza; species Anomalospiza imberbis. The sequence continues at coordinate 73,865,084 of NC_089721.1, forward strand.
ACCTACACTTGAGCAAAGGTTCCAAATATTAAAATTGCTAGTTCTCCTCAAAAACATGGAACAGGCTTTATGAACAGCAGGTTCTAGAAAAAAACCTGCCATTAGTCTTAAATATGTCAGAGTGACAGCTACAACAGAATGCATTTTTCAAGACACTGGGTATTTATATCTTTAATTTGAAAGTGCTGTAGAGTTTTCTATCAACAGCATTCATAAAATGTAGATTTACATGAGCATATCAAGACTCTTCTAAAATCAATGCCTTTTGATATATTTTTAGAGGAAACTGTCTATCTGCTCTACTTTCATATTCTCTTTCTAATAGCCATAGGAATTGTTTTGTACTGGTCATGCACTGGAAGCACCCAGAAATCCCCATCACGATCTGGGCCCATATTTTATGCCTGAGTCATGGTCCCTACTCTGAGGCTTCCTGAGGAGCTGGAAGGGCTAGGCAGGTTGTCAGGAGCAGGAAGGATTCAGTAGCAAACTATACTTTGTAATGTGCAAGGCATGTCCATTACAGTACACTTGGTGGTGTATTTCTCACTGTAGTTCTGGACAGATTCCTCTATTTTCTCCCCTAATATAAGTAATCTTTTCAGTCACAACTCTTTACCCAGGCTGTTTCCTTGGTTGGACAGGGAGTTTGGAAAAGGGGACACATTTATTGACCCTATTTCCCTTGTAAGCATAAGGTGCATATTGCCATGGAACCTTCATTTGTGGTAGGTATCTCTGAAAATCAGGAGCTGGGAAATGGTGCACAACAGTGGTAATGAAAGCAAGGTCCAACAAATGTCTGCAAGCACACCACCTATTCTGCCTTCTCAGAGCTTGTTTTGCAGTCTGTGGCCTGACCAAAGCTGTGGTAAAATCCAGTTTTTAGTTTAGTGCTCTGTAGCTGGGATGGGCAGGGATACCAATAAGCTAACAATCCCTGGAGAAAGGTCAGCTTTGTATCAGCCCCACTTCAGTGGTAAGGCCCTTACTCATGAGAGAAATCCTCCCAGAACCACCTCCTGATCCTTATCCCTCCTCAGTTCAGAAGAGCCTAAGCCTCACAGATCCATGATGGCATTTTCAATGTGAACTGCTCCTCACTGGAGGAGGAATGGCCGGCCCTACCTCTGGTCTTCTCTTGAGATTCAGTAAGTTGCATTGCTTTTAATTTCTTCACCTTTTTTTGAGTGTTTCCACTCTTCCTTGTTTCATACAGGCTGTCCTGTGGTGTACGTGAACAAACTCAGAAAATGAAGCTGAAAGCCTTGCAGGCAATGTAGTTTGGCATGCTAGGTAGTGTGTTTTCCACGGTAAAAGTGAGAGTTAATTGGGTAGAAGTCCAGCAAATGTCCTAAGTCTGTGTTTGGTGGTGTTACTGCCTTGAGGTCGATCTCACTTCTGTGTTGACATTCCAGATTATAAACAACTTTCTAACAGCTTCAGTGTAAAGAGACCACGAGCTGCTTAAAACACTGTCAAATGATTTATGATATCCAGAGCAGCACTGGTGGGAAACATTGCTTCTCCCAAGAAGTCTTCTGATTATGAGATGGAGCAGAGCTGTGAACACAATTGTGTCATGTTTCAATACAGAATGGGGCTGAAAAGTGGGTAAATAACTTGAAATATGAAAAACACGAGTTCGAGCCAGGAACACTTGTGTCTTCAACAGCTGTATCTGCTGTTGAAGCTTAAGCTTTTTTATAAGAAGTTTGGGAGTAGTCTGGGCTGCCATCTCTTTCATGGAGTCAGTCTTAAATCTGTAAAATTGTAAAAGATTTTACTGGAAATATGTCTGAGAACAGAACTATGATTACAGTTTTTAATTGCTCTTGTTACCAGGTTGTGGTGTGAGTGGCAAAGCAATGTTGAGATTTAAGATGGCAAAGATCCTCTGTGCACTTGTTGGTAGAAAATGTAATATTTCTCTCTCTTAGCCAGCTGGCAGATCCAAACATATGGGATAGATAGTGAAAATTAAAGGAGTGCTTAAACATTGACACTTATGCTAGTACTTGCTGCTAAGAAGTGTCACAGCTCTCAGTACTGCTTCATCCACCACCTCTGTTGTGCTGTGGATCACCAGTGGAATCTCTGATTAGAGAACCATTTGCTTTCTTTGCATTGTTTTTATGCCACATTAAATAGTAAGTTTAAAAAACCCCTTCTGTCACTGCATGCTGCCACAGCCTGTAAGGGCTCTCTCCATTTACAAGCCAATGACATGGGCCTGGCACATTGCTGCTGTTGTCAGCAGTTTCCAAGCAGCCTGTGATTGTTACTAATTACCTCCAGATGCATTTTCCCTGCTTTGACTTGCTGATTTCAGCATGGTTGGTGTCATTTTGAGAGGATAAAGCCACATTAAACTGATATTTTTATGTGGCTCTCCAATACTGCGCTGGGGGTGGATTGATGAACCTGCAGCAGCTCAGCTGTGTCCAGCAGCAGAGTCAATATGTTCTTACAGAGCCAGGAGTGGCTGTTGACCAGCCTCACCTCACCTAGAGGCAGAGAATCATCATTTACTGGACTAGGGTGTGATGGGAACTCTGCATCACTCCATTAAAAGAAGTGTCACAGGGCACAGTTTTGTCAGTGGGCTTTTTGTCTAGCAAATGCTGGAGTAGAGGAGCCTGGCCTTCTTCCATGCTGGGACATCTCTATCACCCTTGTCTCACCTGCTCTTCCTCACATGCAGGGGGAGATCAAGACTCTGCCAAGTATGGACAAGTTATGTCTTATCCTCCGCATTCAAACTTGCAGCCACAGCTTGGAGTTCTATGTTCCTTGCTTCTTTTTGTGGTCAGCCTTGTTCTGGAGAGCCAAATCCATGGACTTTGCTGCCCATTTTGTATGCACATAAAAAAGGTGAGAAAAAGAGAACAAGAGCAGGATCAGAGTCAGTTTATTATTTGGAGGGATGGAGAAGGAGAGACATTCTCAATGGCTGTCATCTTAGCTACCTGCTCTGGCTTGCATTGCTGGACTCTGCCACTAGACATAGGTGATCCCAGATGTGAAGCTGACTGTAGAGCAGACTCCACCCCTGGGAAGATCAGCGTGACCTTTTCATTACTGTAGATGTATCCAGCATCTTAGGTGTAGTACATTGTGCCAGGTAGTCAGTTATTTGTATGTGTGGCACAGATCTGTGGCTAATGTGGGTAACAGGGATATGTTCAGCAATCCATATTCCTGGAATAATGTTCAGCTTTTTTAATTAGGGAACAGTTGCTAAAATGGGATAAATGCAGGCAAAAAGACATTTCTTTCTACTGTTCTGTGGTGATGTGCAGTGCTCAGTTGGCCTCTCAATGTGTTTTTCCTTAGGACTGCTAAGACTTATCTGCTCCCTGTCTTCATGCTACTCTGTGCCATCATGATGTAACTTGAATTTATGAGCCACTGTTTTGCCAGGTTTTGTTGAACGGAAGCTATTATTTGTCCCATCTGAAGCCACACATGAGATGGTTGAACTGCATGAATTCTGATGCCTTCAATAGGAGGAAAGAAGTCACTACTCTAAAATCCCAAGCTGAGCCTCTTGCCAGGATTAAACACTAAAATATTTCAGCACTTAGCTCAATGCAATCCAAAAGGACTTCTTGGTTTTTTTTTGTTTTTTTTTTTTTTTTGACAAGAAAACAAGTGGCAGTAGGGTGCAGATCATTTCCAGAAGAGTGGTAATAGATGGAAGCCTCCATCCTCAGCCTGTGGATGGAGGATTCATCTGAGCAACCCTATAAACCAGACTTTGGCTGAAGGGGTCTGGGGAAACCCCCTGACTCCACAGGCTAGAGTTTAGGTATTGAATTTGGACCTGACACCTACTTTTTTGCATAACTGAGTTAGCTGGGCTGGTGAACTCCAGAATTGCTTTCTAATCTCAGCTGCCCTGTGTTTCTGTGCTTGGCTCTGTGCTTGCATGCGTCTGGATAGAGCTGTGTGTCATTGTTTCTTTGGTGGGATTGGGCCTAGAGTGGCTCTGGGACAGACTGAAGTTGTTACTAGGACCACTGGTAACTTGAGTGTCTGCCTGTACCAGCCTTGGCATGAAAATGGAGTAGGTGGGTAGGGAAGCTTTCTCACAATTTATTTGTCTTTTTGTACATGATTTTAAGGGAACATTTTAGAGATAGCACAAAACATGGAAGGAAAATATGGATGTTTTGCTTTCCATTGTTTCATTTTTGGGTGTGGTGGTTTTGCATCTTTGTATCTTTTTCCTTTTTTCAGTCAGAGTCACTTAGGTTGGGAAAGGTCTCCAAGATCATCAAGTCCAACCACTAATCCAGCACTGCCAAGTCTATGATTAACAATGTCTCCAAATGCCTACATGTCATTTAAATCCATCCAGGGACATCACTGCTGTGGATAGACTGTTTCAGTGCCTGACAGCCCTTTCAGTGCAGACAATTTCCCTGATGTCCAGTCTAGGCCTCCCCTGGTGCAACTTGAGGCCATTTCATCTTCTCCTGTTGCTTTCTAGTGACCAGGAAAAGATACCAGCCTTAAAACTCCTTCCCTGTGATCCTTGACCTGACTGAACCTCTCTGATGAAGATTGTAAGGGCTATGTTCCTCTGGTAATGGCTGGGAGGGTGTAAGCAGAAGAGAGGACATTTGGGTTGTGTAAACATCTTGAAATCTGGCTATTTCTTTTTATGGCTTTGGAAATTAGGAGTCTTAGGGGTGCACAAGAAAAATTAAGAGTTCAGTCTTAAGAGTATGTGGTGAGGTGTGCACATCCAGGTAGAATATTTAACCAGTGTGGATAGGTGAGGTGAAATGTGGTCAAAGACTGAACCCTTTGGCCCACAAAAGAAGAGAAGGCTGCCTTTCTGTGCTAGGTCTTGGCTGGATTCTGGGTACACATCCCACATCAAAACAAAGTCACAACCCCTTTCCAAGTTCCACTTCTCTTTAATTTTTAGTGTTGCTGTGCTTAAGGCTAATGTTTAACTCTGCTCTCTGAACATAGTGGTAGCAAGAGCCAAGGAAGGAATGCTTTTCCTCTGTCTCGAGATGTATTTGATCTGCCTTTTATGGACCATTTTTGATGGTCATCTGAGACAACTAAGTATTTTTTGTGTCTGATTGAAACAATAATGTAACATTTAAAAGCAAAAAAAAGCTCCCAATAGATGCCTTTGAGGAATACATAATGAAACAGAAGTTTTCTCTCCTTCTTGCATACTTGATGTTTACAGTGGAGACTGCTATTATTTTAGAGGTGCAAAAGTGTGATACAGGGTTAGTAGTTCATTAACGAGAAGTAAAAATGTGCCTTAATAATGATGGGAAAAGCATTGTGAAATCTGCTGGTGGCAGTCCCTGGGGGAGAAAGGGGATGTTTATTTTAATTTGTATATTACTGTAGTCAAAGAGAATGAACCTAAGAATCTCCTATCTAGCTGATTCAGCAGTTGTAGGTTGTTTATTGTCATAAATTCAGGTCTAAATCCAGATCTTGCTGCCCACAATGAGAAACCTGGTTTCATTAGGAAACACTATTTGTCCCTTAAGCAAATAGCATTTACTACTTCGTATTTTAAGAGTGACTACTTTGTGTTTTATGTGTTGTAAAAAGATCTGTTGAGGAGCATGATAGTTTAGGTGGCTTTACAACTGGAAATGCCAAGGTCTGGAGAATAACAGTGTGGAAAAACATAAATTATGCTCTTTATCCTCTGTCTTTTCTGAGAAGTAGAATTTCTGTGTAGAGATCACAGGTGTTTGTGGAGACTTGGAGGCCCTCTCTCAGACATTTTTGAGCTCCCTGTCTTGGGAGAGACATAAAAGCAGAGATCATAAAAGCACGAGGAAATTCACAGAGTTGTGAAGTGCTGTGCAGGCCTGTTGATATGTGATGCTGGGAACAGCCCACACACTTTTTGCCCTGGCTAAGATGAAAGTGAGCAGTATATCTGTCCATGTTGTGCAGCATAGTGATGGAATAAATCTACTCTTTACACTTCAGCTGTGGATTCTGGCCCCCTTGGTTACCTGCACATATTTGCTTCTCACAGTGACACAGCACTGGGCTGTCTTTGCTGATGTCTCACCATTTAGGAGGTCTGTGGCTGGTCATCCATGTAGCAAGATCTCCAGGTGGAAAGAAGAACACACCTGCAGAAGGCGACTTGTCCAAAGAATTTCTGCATGTAAGGTTAGAGATTCTCATCAGGATGTGCCTGCTTCTTTCCAATGGCTATTGAGGGAAGGAGGAGTGCTTAGTTTAAGCTGGACCTGTGTAGGTGGGTTGGACCTGCCCTGGAGAGAGAAAGAAGGGTCACCTAAAGATACTGAGGAGAATTGTTATCCAGCTGATAGTCAGCAGCAGTTTTACAGTTGTGCTTTCACCAGCAGACTGAAAGGAATTAAATTATTTTGATTTAAAATTAAAAAGTATTTGCATTTTTCAATGAAAAGTTATTTCAATTTGTACTTCCTGTTCCAACTCTCTGAAATAAGAGTAATGTAACTTTTCCACAACTCCTTCTCTCTCTCTTTTTTTTTTCTCCCCTCCCATTCCTATCCTCAAATTAACACAGTTTTGAAGAAAGTAAAGAAAATATTTGGATTTGTTGATACTACATTTTTCTTCTGCAAAAATGTTTCGGTAATTTTTTTGTTGTTGTTGCCTAGTTGTAATAACAAAAATAAAAAGTCTTCTTTTGAGGCTATATACAGGTTTTGACCATATAATCTGTCCCTACCTGGAAATGTTGATCTTAAAGTGTTTAAACATGGAACATAATCACAGAATTATACTTTAAATTTTGCAGGACTGTTTTAAAGTGCAGATTGGTGTTGGTAGATGAATGGTTTCTAGTGAAGTGTTATGCTAAGAGTTACACCTTTGTTTCTACATTTAATAGATAAAAGTGCAGATGCATTTCCCAATAATCTATTCATCACTCACAATAGGATCTGCCATGTCAAAGACTTGAGAAAAGGCCACATAAACTCCTGTGGAAAGCAGCCAATCTGAAAAACAAAAGTGTAATTTTTAATGAGAAGACAGAGTCTAACTGCGACACTGTTGAGTTTTTCCATTTTTATGAATTCTTATCTTGCTATTAAAGAAGAAGTGCATTTGAGAAAGCAAACAAGGGCACTTGTACCCCACTAAGACCCAGGCTATTAACTGCCTCTTTTGATGATGTACAGCGTGACTCTGTTGGGAGTTTGGCTGTGGATTTAAATGTTGAATTTAACTATGGTAAACATATTTTGGTGCAAAGCATGTATAATAACAATCTGCATTTACATAGCATCTTTTACTTAAGGATTTTGCAATGTCTAATTAATTAAATCTGTTTCCCCCTGCCCCAAATACCACTGTGGTATGGATAATAAATGCAATTTTAAATTGAGCAGCTATAGCAGGAGGATTAAGACAAGAGGGTTCTGGTGCCTTCGTGGTAGTCCTGATTGTGGCAGGCCTAGGGCTTGTTCTACAAACATGCTGAGCAGCCTCATCTTGTGCTCACAGTGGTCTGAAGCACCCTGAAAAAAAAGAATGTCAAACCAGCTCCACATTGGTGGGTGGAAAGTGCTCTGCAGGCTTCATGCACAGCATCTTATGCTGGTGTTTGTGTCCTGGGGATGCTCACACGCAGCTGTGCCACCCACTGCCATGGCAGCTTGGGGATTCAGGTGCTCAGGGCTGGCTGGCAGCTTTTAGAACAGCAATGGCTAGTTCAGCCAACAGGTAGAATTTCTCACTGTCAGATAAATGCTGAAATCTGTTGTAGATCTACAATTTGGAAAAAAAAAAGAAATAAAAGAAAGGAAAGGAAAGCATTCTAATTAGCTTAAATGCTTCCTTAATTGCTTTTTCTTTTGGCACACAACAATAAGAAAACATCTGAGAGTTTCTGTGCAAGCCACCAAAATTATATTTCCAGCTGAGTAGTGGGATGCATTGACATCTGTGCTTCTGCACGCCACAAAAATAAAATCTATCAGCAATCTGAGTCAGGCTGCAGAAGTTGTTTCTGGGAGAAGTAATTGTTTTGGTGACAGTGGTTGAAGACCTCTGAAAGGTATTGAGGTGCTGGAATGTGTCCAATGACAATCAATGGAGCTGGGAAGGGTTATTAGGTGCCCACAAGCGTTACTAGGTGCAGAGAGGGAGCTAAGGGGCTCATACTTGAGAAAAGGAGACTCAGGGGGACTTTCTGTCTCTCTACAGCTTCCTGACAGGAGGGTGGAGCCAGGTCGGAGTCAGGCTCTGCTCCCAGGGAACAGAAAAGGATAAGAGGACATGGTCTCAGGATGGGGAAGGTTTACACCAGATATTGGGAAAGCATCTTCAATGAAAGATTCATTGTTCAACCCTGGCATAGGCTGCCCAGGACAGTGGCAGAGTTGCCATCCCTGGAAAGATTTAAAAGTCATATGGATGTGGCACTTGGAGACATGGGCTACTGGTGCCTTCAGCACTGCTGGGGAATGGCTGGACTCGCTGATCATAGAGAGCTTTTCTGACCTAAACAATTTTGTTATTCTGACACTGATTATATGTGGACTTAATTTGCTTAGTAGGAATTAATTCTTAAATGATACCTGACCAGCTGGGAGATTATGTATTTGCAGTGAATTGACTGTGAATTATCAGACAAGTAGTTTTGGGAAGTGAGTAGAAGAAATCATAAAAATACAATTCTGGGTCTTTGGGCACCCCTGAGCAATGGAGAGCATGCTAGGAGGCTGCTTTCTGTCTGCTGTGTCTTCACACCTTCCTACTATTTCCTAGAAGTGGGAGCATGATTTAATTTCTTTAATCTAGGAGAAATCTGGGAGAAATCTAGGTGAAACTTAAGACAACTCAAGAAAGAAAAACTGTAAAAAAAAGAAAAAGTGTACAGTGTTTGAAGTTATGTTTTAATAATGCTGCAGTGTATTTTTTGAGGAAAGTTCTTGCTTAAGTTCTCTATTCTTTGAAAGAGCTCTTCCTATAGTTCTGTCCCTGGAAAACACTGTGTTAGCCAAGAATAGAGATTTTACAAGCCTACAGAGTTTTCTCATTTTATTTTGTTTTGTTTGCTGGTTTTTTTGTTTGTTTTGTTTGGTTGGTTTTGGGGTTTTTTGTAATGAACCATTGTCTCTTTATGATTCCACATTACATTAAGGCAAAATATGTGTGAATTTTGGGTTTTATCTAATTTCTCATAAAAATGTTGACCTGTAATAAAAAAATACACAAAATGAAAAATGCATTAGAAAAAAAGAAAAATGCCACTGGCACTTCATCAAAATACAAGTTGCCTGGCTCTGAGCTGCTTGATAGAATTGGCACATCTACCAGCAGTGAGGAATATCACTTGTGGAAATCCCACAAGAATCAGGAGGGATGGGGACTGCCTGTGCTGCCACAGACTTGACACCTGGCTTGGGATTTTCACACTGATGTGGCTCAAAAGTAAATTCAGTAAGAGTGAAAAGAGTGTTGGGGTCCCTCTGGAATTTTCCTTCTTTTCATTGTACATTCGTTACAACAATCTGAAATCCTTGAGCTCAGCCCTGTGATGACATTATGCCTATTTTTGCACACTAACTGCTGAAAAAGGCTCATGTATAAGCAGTATTCCTCTAAAGAGAGATGTGTGGGTTATCCCCTCCCCAGCTGGCTTCATCTCTGGCACTTTTGGGTCCAGAACTTGTGGTCTCCCCAGATGTAAGCATCCTCCTGGGGGAAGGATGTTCCTTGACCACTGGCACTTAAAGATTGCAAGAGTATGTAGTGTTGCAAGATTGCAAGTATGTATGTAGTGGAAGAATGTGGTGGGGAGGCAGCAGTTGCTGCTACAGGTGCACTAATTGCAAGGTCCATAAGAGGTGGGGTGATGCTGGGGGCTGTGGATAAGGCTGTTAGCAAATCAGGTGTTCGTTGCTAAACAGACCTTGTTTTTGCTCCTTCTGTCCTTGTTAATATAGTTATGTGGCATATGGACACAAGCTATTCCCAGGCCTTGGTGTAGCCTTGAACAGGTCTGGTAGTTGTTCACACAGTAGGAAAATTGTGTCCTCTGTTGCCTGAGCTGTGTATGCTAGCCAGTAAAGGCAGTCCCAAATGCAACCAGTTCCAGCTTTGCCCCCATGCTGATACAGAGACAGCCAAGCTCTCTGGTATAGACACTGAACCACAGCCAACTATGAATCTTGTGGAGCCAGGGCATTGCCCAGCGTAGCCTGGATGACAAAGTAGCATCTGGCCCCTGAGCTCTCTGGAGAGCATTGTCCATCTCTCCTTGTGGGGCTGCACTTGGGATGGACATTGTAGGAATAGGGGAACACTGGCAGTAACAAGGGTACTCAGGGCATACATCACACCTGCTGCATGAACACGGGGTACAGGGTTGCAGAGCACACTTCTGCTTTGTGTGTCATCGACTGCAGCTGCTGAGGCCATACCAGGAGGTGCTCCATGAATCCACATGTCCTGCCCTAGAGCATCTCAATGGCTTTGTCCACTCCAGAGAGGCCAGTGTTCATTCTGTAGTCAAATGTTTGACCAAAAGAGGTACAGCTGCTGTGGCCTTCCACTGTAGGGATGTGCAAGGCTGCACTAGTCACATCAGATCTTAGGGAACATGCAGAGGTGGGATTACCACCTTATGGCCAGGTGCACCTTGTCCATTGTATAAGGGTTCACTGAACAGATTTGGGGATGCACTGCTGCATCCTCACTACTCAGGAGACAGATTTTATCCATCTCTTCTGGGGACTTTATTACCTTCAAGTCTTGATAATAATTCTGGTTTTAATGAGACATGATCTTAAGTTCTTAACATATGACTAGGATATCATCGGGCCCTACTGTGACATGGGTAAAGCAGCTCTGTGGTGCTCTGTGTGATATTGCCTCCCTGCCCTGACCAGCATGTGGTGGACAGGAGAGCCTGTCCCCTGTGCTTGACCCCTTGGAGAGATGGAAAGCCACTGCTCCAGTGCATCATGTCACCCAAGGAAGGGTTTGTAGACCATGGAGTTACATCTGTGCTTTCCTCTGCAAAACACTGTCTGCAGACCCTCAGCAAAACGCTCCCTTTCTGTAGTAGCTGCTCTGGGCTCTTCTGGCTGCAGCTGGCCTCTGGTGCAGCAGGGGAGGTCCTCCCTGCTGGGTGGACACAGAATGAATTTGCAGTCCTCATGGAGGGGAATGCACCGTCATGGTTGTGGGCATGGTGCTCCACCAGCGCTAGCTGCTGTCATCACCATCATTCCTCTGTCCCCACTACCTGGCATAAAGAGGTTGTAGGCAGCAGGGATCAGCAGTGGCACCACAGGTCTGGGAGAGGAGGGGAGTGAGTGTGAAATTTGGCTATCCCTCTGGGACACTGTCCCAGTCTCTCCTCCCTGTGGAGTGGGGAGGTAGGGGCACATCAGCTTTGCTCAGCATCACATACACCTTGCAGAGAACAGAGCAGCTCTGCCTCCATCATCCAAAGTGCTGTCCTGAATGTACTTCTTTTTCTGATCTTTGTAATTATTCCTGCCCAATCTTTCTTCATGTTTTCTTTTAATTATTTTCCCCTTTCTTCTCTCCTCATCTTTTTTCTCCCCTAAAACTCCAACACTCCTCTCTGGTGTATTGAGAATGTGAGTGAAATTGAAGGCTGGAACGTCTCAAGTCTTTATGATGATGAATTACTTTCACTGCCAAACCTTTTATTGTCTGTGGTTTGGAAAGAAGGGAAGCTGATTTATTGCGGCCAACTGTCATGCCATTTAATACAGTTATAAATTCTGACACCATGATGGCCAAGGTTGGCCAGGGACCCCCTCTGGCCACTCTCCTGTCCTGCTTTTATTCATGGTCGCTGTCTTTAGCTGAGGAGCAGGCAGGTCAAATTGTGAGCTGGGAGTCCTCACTTGAAGAGTAATGGCTGAGGATCAAGCAAGCCCCAAGTGTCTCACCCAGACCCAGGCAGGCTGTACGGCCCCCAGGTCTTGGGATGGGTGGCGATGTCCCATGCCGCTGGGCATCCCTACAGCATCCCCCCATTCTTGTGCTCATGGATTGCTTCAATGTGGCAGAAGGGGAATATCACAGGGGCATGGAGCAAGATCCCTTTCCACAATCCCTTTTGTTCTCTGGTCTGAACTCACTGAAGGATTCTTCTCATAAAGTAATCCACACATTTGTTATTTTTTTAACTACATCAGCTGAGATACATATCTCACTATGTTATGAGATGCTATCCACCCACTAGAAAGCTCAGAAAGAGGTGGGAATTGAAAATACTAATTTGGTTCTGCTGCTTGCTGGGGCAGGTGAAAAATACAATTTTGTCTCAAAGTGATTTCAAACTACATGTTTCAGGTTCCTTCAGCCAAAGAGAGTAAAACATTTCAAACTTGACAACTGAGAATATTTGGTGGAAAATACTGAAACCCCAGTGTGTCAACATTTTCATAGCTTCACTATTTCCATCACAGAATCTAGGTAAAGTGCCTGATTTCAGCTTTTCATCTTATTCCAGGATAATAAAAGCATTACTTAAATATCAGAAAAATGGCATAAAGGTGGTTGATGTGGACTTTGTTGAATCCTAATTAAGATGTAATAATTGAGGGTGTACATATTTGTTCTGTGAGGAGTAGAAAACCACTCATGACATTAGCAATGATGCTTGGATTGGAAATACCTCCATCTCAGATGAATTCCAGATGCAGATCATAAATATTGATCTTTGTGAGATGAAAAATTTCAGCATGGGTTTAGTGGTTTAATGTCACTGCAAAACAGACTGGTGGAAGCTGTTGGATTTGCTTTTCCTCTGTGCTTATGTAGCAAGCTGAATAACCAGTTGTCAATATACTCATGTCTTCCGTTTCTTGATGCAACAGCAGGCTGCTGGGTCGTGTTCACCCATGTCAGCAGTGACAGGGCTGCCCTGTCTGGGGAGGTGTCTGTCTGCATAGGAGCAGGTAGAACGGTGAAGACCTGGGTCATGTGGCATCTGGCTGACCACTGGCAGCCCCTAGCACAGCAGTACTGCACTGAGCCTGGCTGGACACACCGTGGCCCTGAGCAGTGACATGATCTGCCAGAGCATCACCAGTCCTTGGGTGCTGGCAAGGGGTGCAAGGATGTGGCTTGGGACAAAGGGATTCCCACTGAGGCAGGGTTGCATGCTGTTTGGGCTTCTCCTTCTGCTCTTGCTGGCCCCAAAATCCCTCTGGATGTCACTGCTGTCCTTTGCAAGGTCCCTGGAAAGTCATGTCCTCCCTTCTCTCCTGGTTGCTTGGCTGGATCAGCTTACCTGCTTTCCCACACATGGCTGGGAATCATGAAGCTGGGATCATCCAAGCCCACCAGGACATGGCAGGGACCCAGAGCTCTGCAGCCTGAAGGCTTGCCTGGATTCTAGTACCATCTCCAGGTCCACTCTGTGTAGTTCTCAGACCTGGGTGCAGTGTCACCCCAGCTGCCAGGCTGGGAGGAGGAGGTGGGCTGCCCTGCCCCTCCTGATATGACATAATGTATCATATCATATCATATCATATCATATCATATCATCATATCATATAATGGTCATACAGATGCTCTGGAGCAGCACCTGTACCAGTAGGGCCTTTTCATGCAGTTCATACCACAGCAATCACAGCACAGCATATCCCAGGTAGTGGCCGTCCCATTTATGGTGTATGGGGTATATCACAGAATCACAGACTCACAGAATCACCAGGTTGGAAGAGACCTTCAAGGTCATTGAGTTCAACCCATGCCGTAACACCTCAGCTAAACCATGGCACCGAGTGCCATATCCAGTCTTTTTTTAAACACATTCAGGGATGGTGACTCCACCACCTCCCCAGGCAGAACATTCTAGTACTTCATCACTCTCTCTGTGAAAAACTCTTTTCCTAATATCCATCCTATATTTCCCTTGATGCAGCTTGAGACTGTGTCCTCTGGTTCTGTCAGTTGCTGCCTGGAGAGAGAGATCAACCCCACCTGACTACAACCACCCTTCAGGAAGTTTAGAGAGTGATGAGGTCGCCTCTGAGTCTCCTTTTCTCCAGACTGAGCACCTCCAGCTCCCTCAGCTGTTCCTCACAGGGTTTGTGTTCCCAGCCCCTCACCAGCCTGGTTGCCTCCTCTGGACATGTTCCAGTGTCTCAACATCCTTCCCAAACTGAGGGGCCCAGAACTGGACACAGCACTTAAGGTGTGTCCTCACCAGTGCCAAGTACAGGGGGAGAACGACCTCCCTGCTCCTGCTGGCTAGGTCATCAGCATTCTCAGATGCCCTTCATGAAGTGGCCATGGTGGCAGCTGGTGGTTCAGAGGCCATCTGCATTTCTCCTCACACACATTCCCAGTGCCTAGGTGGTCCCAGAGGTCACTGCATGGCCTGGTATGAGCCCTCTGAGTTGTCTGTGGACAGCGAGTTCTTTTAGCCAGGTCTGTGGGATGAATCCTGAAGATCTGAGCCCTGCTGAAGGAGGCCCTCCCTTGGGAGCAGCATCTCTGATCCCAGGGCAGCTACCAGCCTGAGCCAAGGCTGTGGACCCCAGTAATGTGCAGGACCACTCTTCAGGGCTGGCATGTCCCTTTCCCTAACTGTTAAATGTTTGTTAAATGGGCTGAACATGTGGGGTTGGAAAACATCTGGATTTCCATTTCGTGATGAGGCAGAGGTTGGAGGCCAGCTACCTCTCCCCATACATCCCATACATATCCATTAGTTTTTGGGAGCATCCATGCCACCACAGTAAAATACTTTTCATTTCATACTACAGGTCCTACTGTTTGGTTTTTCCCTTGTAGCTCCAAGGAATTGTCTGGAGTCTGGTAACAGTGAGAGGAGCTCATAGTTCTTGACATACTGATGGTAGTTTCCTTCTAGTCTTCTTGATTGCAAAGAGAAGCTAGAAAACATCTTCTGGGCATTTGTAAAAATCCAAACAGTGGAAAAGAAGAAAAGGGAAAATGTTTTATTTAAATATCTCTTGGTAACTCAGTCCCCCTAATGATTTTTCTGGGGTGTTTAGCATCTAGCTGTGTATTTACATGAACAGGGATCCCCCAGACCACAAACTTTTCATGCTGCTGATCCTCTTGGTCATCCTACATCTTTCCAGCAGCACAGTGATTACTGTGGAGACAGTCTCACCAAGCCTGCTGTGCTGCTCTTATTAGAAGTATTGCTGTGCTGCAGAAGGAAAACAACAATAAAGGGAATATGTTGCTTCTGCATGCGTTAAGAGCACTGATCAAACCACAAGAGATCCCATTTCAGACATAATGTGCATTGGAGGGCAAAATTAGATTGAGGAGTAAATGGAGCCTAAAATCTCCATAGCTTTATTCGTCAGAAAGCTGTTTCATTGCGTGGTTTAATTCTCCTATTTCTTTCATTCACTGCATGTAGCATGCTGGCTGGAGTACATTTTAGAAATAAGGCAATGAAAAAAAACCTTCTTTAATATGGCAGTGGTTGTGAGGTGTGTAAGGCTGTTCAGACCTAAGATGTGAGGTGATATGAAATGCAGAAGTATGTTACTCAACAGCAGAAAAACACCCAAACTAGCACTTCCTACATTTTAGCAAGAAGAGATTTTATTTTGGAATTGTTATTTTATATTTTGGCTTTTGACTTTGGTTTCTTTTGCATTTATTTAATTCTGAACTCTTTAAAGTTGGTTTTATTATTTCTATTTGAAAGTTTTTTTTCATTGCTGCTTGTGAATTACACTGCATGATGAATGGCACTTAACCAAAAAATAACACGTTGTAGGCTAAGACCTGCCATGATGGTAAGCCCATTATTTTTATGTGGATTTCTTTTCTCTCTGCTTTAAACATGTCCGTTTGATGGGGGGAGGCTAACTGGTCTCTCAGCTAAGTAGACACGTTTTTTTTTTTGCCTTTGTAGGCAACACTTGATGTCATTTTCAAATGAATGCAAATTGCTGAGGAGAGCACTTGGTGTGCAGTGAATCCCTTCTGAAATATTGAAAACTGCAGATCAGTATAGTTGGCACCAGTGGTATAACCAGAGCAGGAGGACAAGCCCATGTGTGTCTCTGTCCTATACACACCTTGGTGCATCCATGCTTCCAGTTGGCATTCCCTGCTCTATTTCTTTTCCAGAACCTCTGGAAGCTCACTTGGCTTCCCTCATTCTGCTTCAGTGGTTCCCACATCCTAACTGCCCGCAATTTTGGCTCTTCCTGGCTTGCACTGTGAGCCATGGAAATAAGAAGGGGAAGAGCAGCCAATTTCAGGCAGTTTTCCAGTGAAACTTTGACCAGACCTGAAACCCAGCTGAATACCGCCATCAGTTTCAGTGTTATGTAAGCAGAGTCTCATCTTTGAGATCTCGACCAACAGAAGTTCCCATCCTGTCAGAGCCAGGATGAGCTGCCTTCCCTTGCTCTTGAAACTTTGTATCTGTGAAGGTGCTTCTCTGCCACACTGGTGGAGGGACTGACCCCCGGACCAGGAACCAGTGGGGGTTTATTCAGGCTTAGGCTGTTGGGTCCTTGTGCCTCTGTAGCCTTTTCTGTGGGTCCCTGCTGAGCTCATGAAGGTCCATCCTTTTGGCTGTGGCAGGGCCCTGCAGATCCAACAGCTGTGAAAATATTCAAGATTTTTACTTTGTTTGGGTCTATTTCATAGTAAAAAAACCCCAACGAAACCAGACCACAACAAATAGACAAACAAAATGTTTGTCTTAAAAAACTCCAGATCTTGAAGAAAGTTTAACAGAAAGTACCAAAAAAGGTAAAACCAGCCCAGAGCAGTGTACACTTCTTGGCTGTATTTGTGACGGCTTTTATATCAGTCCTCACTGTCTTAAATTTTACATAGCAAAGTAATTTTAATCTTGAAAATGAGATTTAACTTCTTTTTTAAAAAGAAAATCAAAAGTTCTATTGTCTTTAGAACATTTTCAATACACACCCATTAACTTCTTCGAGTTAAAATGCCAAAAGAACAGCTCTCTGCTTGCATAAAGTCCAGGTTTACACAATTCAAGTTGTTGGGGCATTTCTGTCTCTTAGTGTAAAGGTTTCATTATTAAAGTTCTTGTCTGGCACTGGCACAAAGGCAAATGTGACATGACATCTGTGGTCTGCCAACTCCTCCTCATTGTGTCTGTTTGGCCCCTCCTTTGGGAGGGACTGTGCTCTTCAGTAAGGGAGCAGTTCCCAGGATTTAGGCATGCAGTAGCTGTGCAGGGACATGGACCTGTGTGAGACTTACAGACTGTGCCGGCCTCCCCCAGGGAACCCTCAGCCTCCCTCAGAGAACCCTCTTCTTCAGGGTTCTGCTGCAGCTGCTGCAAGATGCCCCATGCTGCTCCTCTGTTTTTCTCCAGGCAGATGTGGGAGGGGAAGGGCCCCACAAAATGGATTTAATGGATCCAGAACACCACGTATCCTCCCACAAGATCTCATCATCCTTGCTCTGACCTCCATCTGCCCTCCTTGCCTTTTGGTGTCCCCTTGATAGATGATGAAGTTAAAGTTGTGGTGGTGTGTAATGTAATGTGGTGGGATCATCTCCATCATTCTGCCATGCATCCCATGCATACCCACACTTCCCCACATCCCTTCACATGCAGAGCTGCGAGCGCCCGAGACCCAAGCCATGCTTTGCCCTGCCCCAACTAGTGGTGGGCCTGCTAGCCCCACCTGGGCTCAACAAAGAGAAACCTTGCAAGGCCTGAATATGTCATTTATCATGGGCCAGAGAAAGGCTAAATTATGTAGGTGCATTTTAGTATGTGGCTAGTTCTTGGCCACACAAGAATTAGGGTGAGAGTGGGTTCTTGCAAAGATGTTGTCTGCCTGGGGTATTTTTCCCTATTTTCCACACAGATGACCCCTCCAATACATTGTGAGTGTGTGCATTGAATGAAGGGGTCAACCCCTGGAATTCTAACCTTGCATGTGTTACAGGAGGGACAAGTGAACCAGGTGGTCTTTGACCAAGGTGGATGATGGTGCAGCTCAGATCTGCAGAAAAAACTTTCTCATGCTAGCAACCCTGAAAAGTATGTGACAAGCTGGAATATTGAGTTGTTTATAGGGTTCAAGAGCTCTGTTGCTGCGCAGAAGAAGGAATAGGAGTTTTATGCAGCAGGATAAAAGAGATTGTCCAGAGGAGATGGGACTGATGGCAGAGCACTCTGTAGCTCCAGGACTCCTTCTTAGGAATCACAGAGAAAACATACTGGGGTATTTATCAGTACTCTCTCACTGCATTTTTGCTCTGACAGAAAGCATCACTCTTCCTCCCTTTCTCTTTTACCTGCCCTGTCTCTCTTTTAAAAGTGTAATTGGGTCAATGGAAAGAGTAAGAGAGACACCTGCTATGAAAGGCAGCTTTGGAGTCCTGTAAACATCTGCTGCTTCTTTGCAGATGAGGAGAAAAACAGACCCACATCTGCAGCCCCTGTTTCCGTGCAGTGTGCTTAATCTGAATTTTATGGCTCTGATAGCAGATTACGGTACCACTGTCATGAGCCCTTGCAGCCCCAGTCACAGTGGACACTGTGCATTTCAATACCTCCTCCACTAATCTTTCCCCCACTGCTCCCATTCCCTGGCTGCTAATTTCACGCAGGCACTTAAACATGATGGATAATTGTGTTCTGCTTATCAATGTTTAATTTAAGGGCTGTTCCATCTGACCTGAATGCCCTCTGCAAGAGCTGTGCCTCATTATTGATTTCATGGTCATACCTGTGACATTACCTGCTTTGTAGGAAGTAGACTTTGACATTCCTGTGAGGCTTTGGCAGCCAGAGCTAATTGTCAGAAGAATAATCGAGTCAGCAAAATCATTACAGGTGATCTGTATGTTACCACTGTTTTATCTGCCTCTAATTAGGTGCAGGAGAGGTAACTCATCACAGTAAGCATACCACACTGGTTTGATGTCCACAAATAGAGCAAGATGAGCACAGGAGGGGAGTTATTCATTAACAGCAGCGATTCAGTGTGTTGGAGTCCTGTGCTGGTGACATCTCCTTTCCCAGTGGAATGGCATGAAATGCTGTACTGCAGGCATCCATGGGATACAGAGTCTGAGTGACTTTTGGGCAGGACTGAATGTTGGGGCATGTGCTCAGAGGGTTTGGACCTGAGGCAGTAATGAGTATGCTGCTACTGTGGAGCAGCATTTTGTGTGTGATAAAACCAGATAGCTTTTTTAGGACGTGCTTTTCTCTTGTCTGGGTACACCAATGCCCCATGCTGCTGCCCTGGGCACACCCTGGGTGATACACACACACCCCCAGGTGGCAAAGGAAGCAAAAGCCAATTGATGGAGCTCATCAGGTCTTTTCCTGATAACAGCATTGTGCATTTGATCAAAACACTTTCTTTGGGGTAACAGTTGAAACAACTAGGTTAGCATGATCAAGTTCTTCATGGAAGAAAGGGAGCTTTTATAAGTGGGAACAGTTTTTTTCAGAATAAAAGACAGTGTTGGTAATCAATTTCACTGAAATAGGCTAGAAATTTGGGCTTGCTGCCCAGACATGAAGTGGTACCCAAAAAGCATCACTGCCAATTACTTTTTTTTTTCCTGGTGTTAAGCAATGACATCCCTTCCTGTAAGGCACCACAGCTTCCTCATATCTGGGGTAGCAGATGCCTGGTATGGCAGGATGGCTGCCAAAGCCCATCCAAGAGAGAGCAACACGTGCAGGCTGCTGGGGCCAGCAATCCTCTGGGGTCCTAGAAGCAGAACAGCAATAGTGCAGTTCCCTTCCTCTGCCAGCGATGTTTGAAGGCACTTGATGAGGGAGATGCCGTGTGACAGGACCAGGAACATGACCACAGCAGGAGTGCCATCCTCCTCCCATCACAGTGTGGAGTCTTAGAGACCATGCAAGGTCATTTTGAAGACAGCACAGTCTAAAGCCAAGTTAATCCATCTGGAAGGCCTTCTGGAAGTGGTTTATCAATTCTGCTGGTGCCCTGCTGCAGCTGATACGTGGCATCCCTGCACAAAACCAGCATAAGGATTCCTTGCACACAGAGGCTGCCAGGCAAGGAGCTGTAGAACCCCAGAGGGAATGGGATGGTGCTTGGAAGTACCTGTCCAGCTTATTGCACAGCTCTGTGGGCTACTGCGACAGCATCTCTTCATTGCTAGTTTGTCTAGTGCAAACCTGCATTTTTAAAAATAGTTTTCTGGAAAGGCACAAAGAGTCAGGTGAGGCATCAGCCTCTGTGTGGATCTGGGGGGGAGGGCTCTGATCTGTGCTGTTGGACAGGTCTGTGAGGGATCTGGTGAGGGATCTGGTTTGGGCCAGGATGCCTGAGGTGGAGCCTAGAGCAGTGCTGGTCTCTGCAGGGTGGGGAACTCTGGTTCTGGGTGGTACCTTGTGTAATTTCAGACAGGGTGTGTGCTACCTTGGGTAGCCATTTCAGATGGTCTGATGTCTTGTAATGATACCTGCAAGGAAAGTGGGAGGTTTCACCGGCACGGCTGGACTAACTTTCTCAGTATTGCTGACCTACTGAACCTCTGACTCTGAAGAGGTGGCATTACCCCATTAACCCAGAGCACTGCCTCATTCTTGACCATGCTTCTGAGCCGGTCGCAATCACACACCTGCTGTGAGCATGGGGTAGGGGGCAAAGGCCTGGCTTCCCTCAGTGCAGACCATGGTGCATTGTGGAAAGGAAAATCACCAGCCCTGCTGGTGGCTGTGAGACAGTGGTAAAGGGGCTCTGTGAGCCCCCTTCCACCACCTGAACCCCTTACATTTTCTGATGTATTCTTTGCTGTAATTAATTACATGTCCAGTGGGCTCATTCCTTTCATACTGTTACTGACAATCTGTTAGATAAAGGGAAAAATATGCATTGGTGCCCTGTGGTATTGAAAGTGAAGGGTTTTCACACTGTCAGGGTAATGAATTCTGCGCGGGTTTGAAGCACCTGAGCTTGGGGGAGTCCTTGTGTCATGTGTCTGGGAGTGACAACCCCCAGTGGTTAATTACTGCCATGGATGAGAGCTGAGCTGATAGCAAAATGAGATAATTTCATTAGTAGTTAAATTTGAAGTTAATTGGATTCACGTTTACACACAGTAGTGTACAAAGACGCACTTGGAAATACTCTTTGCTGCCTTTTGATTTTTTTTTAAGAAGGTAGATGGATTGAGGAATGCTTCTAAACTGCTCCCTCTTTTTTTTTCCACTGTGGTTTGGAGAGAGGAGAGTCCTTTGCTGCTGCAGGCTGCTCTCTGCCCCAGCCCTTTTGTCCTGCAGCAAGGACATTTGCTGATGCCCAAGCACCGCTTGCTTCATCTGTGCAGGGGTTGCTGCTAAGCTCTCCTGTAGCTGGTGGCAAAATTTCTTTTATGGAAGAAAATTACTTATTTATACTTTCTTTGTAAAATGATAATTTGTTTTCATTGTGAGTGTTGCCAGCTCCTAGTGAATGGAGGGATGGACATTTTTTGATTATCTTCTGTGTACAGAGCCTTTAACATGTGCAAGGATGTCCATAGCAGAGGTGTTTGCTCCACTCTCCACAATGACAACACTGGTGCTCCCCCTAAGACATTTTCTCTCTGGAAATCAGATGAGTGTTGGGTCAGCATTGCCTTGGAGGTGTTCACCAGGAACCTGAAGGAGCCTGGTGAAGCAGTCTGGAGGAGGTGATGTGATAAAGGAGATGGCAGGGTCCAGGCTGAATGGGCACTAGAGTTGCTGTGTGCTCCTTCTATCATGGAGGTGTGCCAGTTTCAGGTCAGCAGATATCACTGAAGGTATCGATGCTGCTGGGGCTACCAGCCTCTCCATGGGGAGGCCACTATAGGAAAGACTCAGAAAGGGATTTTGGTACTTGGAGCTTAAAGTTGTTGGCGGAAGTTGTTGGAAAAAGATTGTTGGTTATCTTGGAAAAACCTGCTAGGCTCTGCTCTAGTTGAGCGTCTCTATAGGGTGGAGCTGGCAGCTGAGCTGCCCTGTCCTGCATGGTACCAGCCCAGCAAGGCAAGGAGGAAGCTCTGCCCACAGCTGCTTCTGCCCCTTCTTTAACTTTAGGTGTCTAAAATAACCTTCAAAAAGCACAGGACAAAGACATTCAGGAAAAAATATGTCTTGAAGGGACCTAGGTCCCTATGTCTGTGTCGCCCACTGCTAAAATGTAGATGTTCATTTCCTCTTGAGTGCTTTGCCTGTATGTGTAAAGCAGAACAGCCTGGAGCGGAGGCTGCTTCTTAATCTTTCTTTGTACTAGGTGGATTAGTGTTTTTCTCTTAAATCAATTGTTTTACTGCAGTTGAAGCTTGCAAGCACTGGGAGAAAATCTCATAGAGAATGGGATGCTCCAGTCTTTCTTTTTTGGTGAAAGCAAATTGGATGGAATTGACAGGATGAGGCTGGATTGCAGCACTTGCAGCTATGCCCTTGGTCACCTTTGGCCAGCCTCCTCAGCCTCCCCTCAGGCCCTGCCTGAGACCTGGCTGTGGGAACCCTACAGGGAAGATTTGTTGACACATGACAGAACATTTCATTTGGAAATGGGATGTGGTGGAAACCAGCCCAAACCTGTGGAATAGATCACAGCCAATATTTTCTTAATTGACTGAGGAGCAGAGGTCCTACTTGTTATACTGTTGTTTGTGGTGGTTATGTTGCTCAGTGCCCTTGATAGTGATTCTAGTCATTCTGAGTGTGGCAGTGGCTTTGGAGAAAGTGAATTATTTGTAATATTTCAAAATACTGAAGTAAATGTCAAGGTTTTTATTATGGCTATGGAAAGTGAAGTGTGGGGTGTAGTCAGTGTGGGGCAGTTTGGGAAGGGGAGCTTGCCCACAGGTCAAGGCACCTTTAGGACCTTATGTGTTGTGCCATTCTGTGGTGACACCATATAACCAAGGAAGGGAGGAGTCCTGATTTCCCTCCTGGGTCTCCAGAGGGCTCTTAGATGGCAGTAGTCAGCCTGTGAAATGTTTGTCTGCATTAGGGACCGGCGGTGAACTTAGCTTCTGAGACTGACTTTATGTAGACTGCAGATACTTTTGTATTCTCCAGACTGTAGAGGTGACATAAAGCATTTAATTTTGTGTGGGAGAGAAGGAAGCAGGGCAATGATGAGGGGAGAACATTTTAATCTAAAATAACCATTTTCTGCCTGCATTGAATAATTAGAATTCATTATGCCCTTCCGTAAGGGACGTGACTTCTCCCTAGCACTGGAGAGCAAATTAATCAATTGTTTTGTACCTTAAATTCTTTTAGGATGTGAATGCACCATAAATATTCTGTAGGAAGGGCCTGAGAGGAACAGCTTGCATCCTGATTTACAGCTACTGAGTGTGGAGGAAAGTGGGGCATGTGCTAAGAGATCACTGCAGCAATGCTAGAGTTTTGGCATGTGCCCCTTCATCTGAGGGTAGGGGGAGGCAGTCTTTGTGGCTGTGACCCAGAGACTGTGAGCCACAATTTGCAATTACTTGTGTACCTGTCTCTTTTCTCATCAGATGAAGTCTCATTTCTTTAAAGATATCAAAAAAATGAAGATTTTAAAGTTTTCTTTTTAGATCAAAATGAAATTGAGTCTCAAAATCTTTACCAAAAAAAAAAAAAAACTTTAAAAATAATTGTTTTGACTTTTGTAAAAATGTTTAGTTTCAATCTCTCCAAGCTTAGAGACCTGAAAAAAGTTCACTGTCTTAAAAACAATTGCCTAGAGAGCACAATGTGAAAAACCAGAACCTGTGAATTTTTTTCTTGTCAGTAGTGCTAAAATCAACAAAGTCACATAACTTTTGCTCATCCAACATGCTACCTTTTAAGGAAGGAACCTGATTTTTGCTAATGAGCTGTTTTGGGTCAACAGGATCTTGGAGCTGACTGATGCCAGAGTGGTCCCTGTCCCATAGAGGCTGGAAGAGCGGAAGGGCCAGGTGCTTCATGCAGCCCAGAGTCCCTTCCTCTTAACTGAACTGTACACTCAGCTTTTCAGAGCTAAGCTCTCATGCAGTGCCACTGCCTCTGAGCTGTGCTGTGGATCTGATGGACCCCTCATTTTCCCCTGGCCTTGGAGGAGTCACTTGGCAGGCGGGCAGAGGTGGTGGCAGAGCCAGGGGGGTGGGTCTATGAGGCAGATCCTTGAACTAAAGTGGTGCCTGAGTAGTGTGTGTGATGTTCACACTGGGAGTGGATTGCAGAGCCTACATCCAGCTGCTGACCAAGCCATAGTGTTGCAGGGTCAATGCCACCAGGCACCTGTGTGTGTCTTGAAAGCAACTTCTCCTTGGCTAAGTGTTCTGCCCAAGGATGCCATGGGAGCCCAGAAGACCATGAGTGGGCTCCAGGATTTCCTCTGGGGTGAGGGATGGATTCTGCCTGATGAGATCACAGGAGCATCCTTTTCTTCTGGAGGGTCTCTTGTGACCACAGCTGACAGTGGTTTACCCAAAATCACACTGGGGCAGCCTGAAGGGATGGTGACAGTTCCAGAACCTCCACATGGGAGCAGGGTCCGTGAGGAAACACTTCTGTGGTTCTTTGTGAGCAATGATATCTGACCTCCTATCTTGACAATGCCAGCAGAATCATGTCCTTGAAGGTGATAGGAGATGTGTCTGGGGAGAGGGTGAAGAAAGAGGGGGTACCCCAGACCCCTGGTCCAGGGACACAGAGAGATGTAAGACATCCCACTGCCTGCTTTTGTGGGGTTATTTCCATAGAAGTCCTGTGGGTGCTTGACTAGAACCCATGTTTCCGTGGCTAAGGAAAGAGCAGTGCATCAGGCTGTGTCTGCAAATCTAAATCTTCTTCTGGCACTATATTTTAAACCACCTTCATGTCTCAATACCTTGTGTTTGTTCTTTTTTTTTTT
The DNA here is from genome assembly GCF_031753505.1 of Anomalospiza imberbis. NCBI lineage: Eukaryota > Metazoa > Chordata > Aves > Passeriformes > Viduidae > Anomalospiza > Anomalospiza imberbis. The sequence continues at coordinate 73,889,932 of NC_089721.1, forward strand.
TTTTTCTTTTTTGCTTTAATAAGAGATAAACCAAATGCCCTGCATTGTATTTAGATCTCAAACAGTCTCAGCCTGTGCATGTGATTTTCTAGGGAGTTTTCTGGCAAAATGTCATTAAGATCTGTGTTTTACTGCTTTTGACTTTACAAATCTAAGCTTTGGAGGAATCGGAGTAGGGATGAGCAGCTGGAGTTCAGGCGGGTGTGTTCCTCTCCCTGCAGAGCTCTGCTCTTCACCTTCCAGTCTTGCACTTCATTGGAGCTTTGTGGCAGCTCATAGAGAAAACAAAACTGTGCCTGCCGTCCCTGCCAGTCTGGAAATCCCATGCTGGTCCTCGCAGAGCAGTGATGACAAATGCATGGCTGTGTTCTGGGTGCTTGGGGAGATGTAAAACCATGTCTGCTTGTTGCAGTGCTCACATGGTGATTTGTTGGTTTGATTCCTCAGGTCGCGAGCTGGCAAGTACAACCCTCCCAGGATATCCTCCACACGTCCCTCCTGCTGGACAGGGCAGCTACTCCGCTCCAGCACTGACAGGAATGGTGCCTGGTGAGTCTTCAGAGTAGGGGGGAAAGAAAACATAAAAGGAAAACAAATAGCATTTCAGGAGAGAAATGTTGTGTGCTGTGAATGTTCTGTGCTGAGGTAGAAACCACAGTGCTGAAGGGTAGGTGTGGAGTGATCCTGAGTGAAGTAGGACCAAGCTCCCCAGCACAGGAGGCTGCATAACCTGCAGAATGCCAAAGCAAAGTGTTGGCACTGAAATGCTGAAGGAGCTCCCAGCCTCCCTTCTGTGGAGCCTGGAGATTGCTCCATATTGGGCTGTGCCAGGCTCTACTCACCTGACTCAGGCTTTCCTCTAACTCACCTGGTTTCTCCCAACACTGTCCCTCTGTGCTGCCCCAGTAGTGAGGCCACTGGCCGTGGGGGCTGGACATGTCCTGACCTCAGACTTCCTCCATGCAAACCTGACTCATGGGGACACCAAGCTGTTCCCAGGACACTCTACTTCTGTAATTTCTTTCCCATTTTGGAGCCTCACAGTCAGAAATGCAAGGTGGCATGAGCCAGCTGGTGGCTACTGCTTGCCTTTGTGGCAGCAGAAGCAGAGGTTGTGCTGGTGCCTGGGCTGGACAGAACAGGTTCTGCAGGTCTGTCACATCACTTATGCCAGCCTTCAGCGCTGTTGGCTGCAGATCCGCATGCAATTCAGAGTAGGACGGTGACTTCTGGGTGCTGGCAGCAAGGAGTGGTGGGGCCACAGCACTCCTGTCTTTTCTGGGGAGTTACCAATTCTTTGGGAGCAGCTGCTAGGGTGGGTTGACAGAGCTGCAGGATGTGGGGCTTAATGGTGCTCAGCCAGAGGAGGTGCAGTGTAGGTTCAGTGATGTAGAGTCATCTGAGCCGATTTTCCCGGGTAATAGATTTTATTTTTAACTACATATAGGCTTGTGTGACCCATTATATTGAATAACTGCACTGTTCCTCTCACTGGTTCCTTTAATAACAACCTTCTGCTCCAGCTAGTGTGAAGGTCAGCTGCAATTCCTGTAGGTTCTCTGTCTCATTTAAGTGAGAATTTGCTAACTAGCATCCAAAATGCCTTCTCAATCCTTCTTTGACTCCTGTCCTTTGCAGGACCAGTTTTAGAGCCTTGCTAGGGTAAGCACCACAGTTCCTGAGGGGCTGACAGTAAGGCAGGTGACAGACGCAGTCTGCTACCACTGGCACATCTCTGCTTGTTCCAAAATGGCCAAATTGTCATGCCCAAGCACAGGCATGTATTTGTTGTGCTGGCTCTCAGGAATTCATCTCACGACCTGCCTCTGCCTTGCTCTAGTTTTTGGAGCCTTTGCTAGAAATGTGCGTCCTTGATAAGATTTTTAATCATTAGCCATTATTTTCTGCTTGTAATTAAGCAATTGTGTGAGTTAAGTGGTTAGAGACATGGGAGAAATGTATACATGATAACACATAAGCAGTGTTTTGTTGCATGCTTGTTGCTACTGCCATTGCCCCTGCTGATGTGAGTAAACCCAGCCCTTACCATGCTGGGTCTATGTCCCACACCTGCTGGGGTCTGTAGCTTGCCTGTGGGGCACAGGAGACCTTCACACTCCCTTGCAATTGCAAGATGTGTGGGTATTCAGCTTCATGTTCCGTCCTTATCTTTTCTCCAGCCCCCCCATCACTGCTCATCCTAACAGGAGCACTTTTGCCTCCTGCCAGACTCAGGTCCTTCCTTATCTCTCCCACAGGCAAGGAGGAGAGTCTCTGCTGCATCTCCATGACTTGTTCAAACACATGCTCAAAATTTCACATTTCCTTCTTCTTTTCCTGCAAAACAAGGGACTTGCATATCAGCAGCGAATTTCCATTTTTATGTGGCTTGTCTGCTGTGGTAGAGAATAAACTATTCAAATGCTTTTCTCTGAAGGAACCAAACAAGCAAACACATGGTTTGATTTCAGTGTGGTGCTTTAGGGACTGACAGCTGGCATTGTTCAAAGCTCCCATGAATATGTTTCCTCTGCAGGCCACTGGCCCTGCAAGCTTCTCCTGCCTTTTGGTGGCTGTCACCCTGTAGAATTGACTGGAGGGTAGCTGTCTGAGTTGTGCTGAGGTGCCAGTACCCACAGTGCTCTGATGTCACATGGTGCAAATGAAATGCCACGGTGGGGACAGATGGGTACATAGGTGGGAAAACAGCTGGCTGGATGGTCAAGCTTAGAGGATGGTCAAGCTTAGAGGTGTGGTACCTAATGCCACACTCCAGGTGGGTGCTGGTACTGCACATAGAACTGCCTGGCACAGCTAGAGGTCTCTCTTGGTTAGCAACTTCATCCACAACTAGAAGAGAGCCCATCTTATCAGGTGTTCAGAGGGTGCCAACCTGCACGATGCCATCAGTAGGCTATAGAGCAGAGCAGTGATGTGGAGGCACATAGACAGGCTGGGGAGGAGCATGAAACCCAGCAAGGACAAACCAAATGATCCTGCACCAGGAAAAGGAGCACTTTGCTACAAAACAGGCTGAAGACTGTTTAGTTCCTTGAGGGGCTCCAGGGATGAGGCAGACTGAGAGCTGAGCATCAGTCTGCTATCTGCACTGGTCGTGAGAATGGTCAGCATTGTCCTGGGCAGGAGTTGGAGAGAAGGGGTTATCCCCCCTCACTTGGAACTTATGGACTCACAATGGGAATAGTACTGGTTTGAGGCCCCTTAACACAAATAAATAATTGGCGGAAGTCAAAACAAGTAAGATACAACTGAGTATGACAAAAGTCTCCAAACTTTTCCCCCAAGAGATGGGCCCAGTGGTGGAACAGGCTGATGAGGGGTTTTGCAGTCTCCATGCTTGAGGGTTTTCAAGGCCATGGTGGGTGAAGCCCTGAGTACTCTGCCCTGACCGTATTGCTGATCCTAGACTGAGAATGGTATTGAGACCGCCTGAAGACCTTTCCATCCTGAAATGACTGGTCATTCCATGACTCAATGTTTCAACTGAGGCACTGCTGGAAATGTGCTGCAGAAATTCATATGCTTCTGCCTGATTCTGTGAGTAGGGACGGAGTCAGGAAGCTGTTAACAGATGGACATCAGGCCCCTTTCTGTAAAGGAGTGGTGTCAGCAGTCCACGCAGAAAAGACACTTCTGCTCTAGTTACCATCAAATGACTGAGCCATGAATCCCACTCTGAGGCTGAAGGGAGCACTATAGGTATCTTTTCTGTCATAGGGAAGATCCTAATATCTACACAGAGACTGGGAAAAATCACTTTCCACATTCCTCTTCCATCCTGTGACCATAGTCTCCCCTGCAGCAGTCCAGTGGCACCTTCTTCCAGCCCCTGGCTTGGCATCCTGTTTGCCTGTGCTCTGTGCCCCATGACTGACTCACCTTTTTCTCTGGGAGACTATTACTGACAGGAGGAAAGCGGGTAGACCCGACATAAGATTGGTGACTATTGGTAAATATTCCTAGACATGCTGGGAGCAGGCATCAACATTGACTTTATCATGTGGTATGTCATGGGAAGCCACAGGTTCCCAGGAACAGCCACCAGCCTCACCTGGGGAAGGGGACATAGCAGCACCTGGAGCAGCTTGCACAGAATGAACACTTCTCTTTAACCCTCATTGTCGGGTGGCTGATGCCTTGAATATAATGGAAGTTTATATTCTTTGTAAATGTTCTTTTTTGTCTAGTGCAGCTCTCTGTGTATTGTTGTTACCTATTTAAAGCTTTAATCCACTGTTGGTTCCTACTAGATTCATGGCCTCAGTATCATCTTGGGGCACAGGATCCCACAGGTTATTGAGATGCTGTATGAAGAAATTATCCCCAATAATTTGGTACTGTTGTTACTATTTGTTCACACTGTGACTGTGCCCCTAAGGTGCTGTTGCTTTGGAAACATGGAGCAGTGTTTTCCCAGCAGCCTTTCCTTGCTGGAGGAAAATCTCTGGGGAAGAGAAGGCTGGAGCAAACTGCATCATCTCCACCCAGGCACGTACTCACAACATGAAGTCTTTTGCCACCTGGCAGTGCTTGCTCTATTACAGAGATGTGGTTCTGGGGCTGTTTTCTTCTTTGGATGGAGATGGTGTTGTCTTCTGCTTGCAGTTTCTGCTTCCTCTGCTCCTTTTACTGCCTCACACTTCATTTTGGGAGCTCAGCAGAAGCAAGCTGGGTGCACACTGGGAAACACAATATTTGCAGGGGTTTACTCTGTGGCCAATGTGGGGGCCTCAGAGCCCTTTCCTGAGGTGAAGTGTTTGAATAGAAGCACAGCTTCTGAAGCAGCTGTTGGCTGGTCACAGAGACCATACAATTGCCATATCTCCCTCACCTGTGGAAGGCTGGGCTTTCTTTCCAGTGCTATTTCTCCTCCTTCATGGGCTCTGCTGCCCTGCTGATTTGAGCTGGCATGGTGACAGGGACCAGTGCTGCTTGCCTGGGGTCTTTTCTTGATCCATTATCGCTTCACAAACCACCAGCCTGTTTCCAGCACCAGCTCAGTTCTCTCTTCACAGATCACTACTTGTGTCCGTGGGTCTGCTCCCAAGATGTATCTGAAGGTCAGTGTTCTCCCATGTGTGGGGCAGATGGTGGCCATCAGCAAGGGTACAGAGGGGAAACATGAGTGGTGCAAGAGCTACAGTATGTGTGCCTGCTCCAAGCAACCCATCCCAGAAGCTGTGTCCCATTTGAGTCCTGACAGCACTGGGGCAGAGGGACTTGCATCAATTTCATTGCTGAGACAGTGCTTTGGACAAACCATGCCTGTGTTCACCAGTGTGTGTGTGCCCTGCCATCATGCTTATGATGCTGCAGCTGAGCTGGACCCAAGTAATATGCAAGTAGCCATAACTTGCTTAAATCCTTACCCAGTTCTTGTGTTAGAAGTGCTGGGACAGCAGCCCCTGTTTCCCCTCAGTTTCTGTCCCCTTCCCCCTTTCCTTCTTCACAACTCCAGGGTTGAAGCCCCTGCTCTGCCACCCCTTTTCCCCTCCCCAGGGCTGCTGTTCATCCCATCCCCTCCTCTCCTGGCAGTCTCTGCATACTGGGTGACAGGAAAGGGTAGACTCTCCAGAATAGTGATGCTGAGAATATAGTCATTAATGGGACTCTTGAAACCCAGATGTCCTTTCTGAACACCGGTAATTTGTTTTTAATGAAAAACCATGCAGTGACCCTGAACAAATGAATTTCCTTTATAAGAAGTCTATGTGCAATTACCCGACTAAAGGGACCTGAAAACACTGACATTCAAAACTGGGCTTTGAAAAGAAAGGCATAAAAAATAGCAATGCTATCATTAGCAGTCTTTTATCTAGGAGAAGATGCTTGATCTAATGTGTGAAGGGAAAGGAGATGATGTTGCAAACAAAACATGTGGCTTTCAAATGCATTTTTTAATTGTGGCTGGCAGGTACTGATGCTGAGGAGCAATAAGGCTGTGTGGACGTCTTCCTGTTAGGGCTGTTCCTCATACTGAGTCTGCAAGAGATAGTACCCTTCCTCAGTCCACTGGCACCCAGCCTGCAGCAGGGGGTGCAGGGGGCCAGAATGCCAGCCTTGTGTCCTGGAGGGGTTAGGAGGCAGACATTTGGATGAGTGGGACTAGCAGGATCCAGTCTGTAGAGACTGGTGGAATTTGGATCCTCTGGCACACTGAAGACTTTATTGTTTTTAGTTATTGTTTTTTGATCTGGCTATACCTTTGCCAAAGTTTGGCACCAGCATGTTGTAATCTTGTGACAATATTTAGGAAAGAAATGAGAAGGACCTGAGAGATAAAACGCCTAAAACCAGGGGCAGAGAACCAAATTGCAGTATTTGGGATGTCAGAGGACATCAGTGAACCAGGTCCTCCTTGGTTGTCCAGTATAATGCTGGAACTGCTTGGTTACTTGAACACTGACATTGTTCTGGCCAGTGAGAGTAAAAGGAGATTCTGGCCCTTTATGCTAGATGGACCTAAGGCAAATGAGGAATAAACTTTAACAATTCTTTGGTGAAGCAGAAAGTTTGCACTTTACCTCCTCAGAGCTTGGAAGTAACGCCCAAGTGTGCCATCAGTTCCACCTGCTCCATGCTGCTGTTGTGGCTGGGATAGGTGTGTGTGTTTGGGTTATAATCACCTGTGCCTTTTTGACAGCTCATGCAGCTCAAACCCAAACCCAGATGTCCCCTGGTGCACCCCAAAGACAACTTCATCCCCTGCAGATGCTCACAAAAATATCCAAGGCTTCAATGCCACAATCAGAAGACCTGCTACCAAAGGGCAGAAGTGCTGACGTTGCTTTCTCTGGTTAAGCAATTTTTTTGCATTTTTCTCTGAGTCTGAGGCTATTCCATAGAAGTTTCTCCCCACCCTTTTGTAGTCTTGCAAGACAAATGCCAGAGAAGTTTCATCACCTATGATGGAGTATGTGATGTGCCATCACAAATATCTTGGGGCAAATTGCAAACCAGCTGACAAATAATTCCCTTAATTAATAATGAAACAGTTAGGTAAATGGTATATGTTTATCCTCTGCTCGTGTACATTTCGGATGAGGGTCTGCCAGAATCTTGGAAGTTTAGAGACATGTTTTGGTTCTCATCTGTCAGGAATGTAATTACTGTGCTTGCACAGAATGTAGATAAAATATATATTGTTTTCAATATGATGTTGTCAAATATTATTTCATTGAATTGACTTAGAAATTATGCTGAAGAGGGCAGGAAGATGAAATGCTGGAAAGCCCACAGCCTTTGAATCTACTGATCCACCTTCCCCTTGCAGAGCGATCCTCACCTGGGGTCAGTTAGGCTCTCTGCTCCTTATTTCAGCTGAGGATGTGATCCCCAATGTCCCACGTGTGGCAAAGGCAGACCACTCTGCTTTGCTGGCCCTCTCTGCTCTGTCCATAATTTCTGCCTCCTCCTGTCGAGGTAAGACATTGTGAATATCTAAACATAAGTAAGCAAGGTGAAGTATCTATAAACAAAGAGGTCTGTATTTAGGAGTAAGTAGGAGGAGAGAAAACATATTGTATTGCTCTACTCTTTGGAAATTTCTATGCATTTGTAATAACAAAATTACCATAATTTGCTCGTTAACGCAGCTAGATCAGTCAAGCATTGTTCCAAACATGCAGAGGCTGCCTCTCACTCTAGGTCTGCCAGTGAGTTAAGCACGGTAGAAATTAGCATGCAAATAGCCCTAATTCGGCAGAGCTGTCAGATCCCCACTCAGCTGCTTGTTCCCTTTGAAATCCCTGACAGGAAGGGCTCAGGCAAGCCCATCCTCCAGTAGATCCAGCCAGAAGAGTACCGAGGGGGCACCTCCTGAGTGACAGTTTGGCTACCTTCAGTCAAATCCATCTATCTTGTCAGCCAGCAGTGGTGACACGGGGGGCTGTGGGTTGGGGTGCACCTTCCAGCCAGACCTCCATGCCAAAACTGTCCCCTCCCCATCCCAGGATGGTGCCAGGGTTTGGGGCTCCAGCAGCTGAGTGATGCTCCCTTGGGATAGAGGAGTGCTCTGTTCAGATACCAGTGTTAAAGTTAAGCTGCTCTTTGGATCAAAGAGTGTTGAGGTTGGGATTTTTTAGTATTGAGAGATGGAAACCAGGGCTTGTAGTAGTTTCTTCTGGAGCCTTCGCCAAGACTTCTGGGTTGTCTGTGGCTGCAAAGCTCATGGAGCATCACTGCAGAGGATGGTGCACTGGGCAGTGATGGGATGCTGCTGCACATATCTGCCCATGGTCTCTGAAGATGGGAGGAGAGAGAGAGGCATGCAGCTGATGGCACAGGGCTCTGTCCTGCATCCCCAGAAGGGAACCATGGGACCATCCCCCTCTCCAAGATACCCACAGGGACACCCTGGTGGCAGCTGGGAATGGTTCTCTGTTAATGATTGTTCAGTGTTACAGGTCCAATGTGTTGCCCACCTTTAAGCAAGATTGGTGGTTATAAAAGCAATAGTGAGAATTTATGAAGTCTTTTGTTGCTGGTTAGTTTCTTTTCTTTTAAGGGAAGGTTATGTTACCAAATATTTTTCTCTCCTCTGCAATACAGTAATTTTGAGACCCCTTGTGCTGGCAGCTAACTGCCCCAAAATGTCTAGATGCAGAAATTTAAAGCTGATGCGTTAAAAGCTCTGTAATATGCTGTGTAGGACCTGGCATATGGGTCTGATTTTAATAGTTTGCCATATGCAGGATCAATTCACCCCTATCCAGGCAGCTCCCAGGGTCTCCTCTGGGCATTAAGGACAGTCCCCCTGTATGTAGAGGATGCAGCGGCACTGCAATCCTCCTCTGCAAAGGCAGGAACAGCTTTACAGAGGGTTTGCTAATTTGTTCTGTTGGCTCTCAAAGACAGCAATGACAATGGCTACCCAGGTGATGCACCCCCAATGTGCTGGCTGTGACAGCCTGGTGTCCAACGAGATGTGGCATGCCAAGGGTAAGGCACACTGCTGCATTCTTTGCATTTCATGGGTCCACTCCTGTTTGCTCTTGTTTCTTCATTACCGACAGCTGTCCTTTGGTGAAAACACAATAAGGAAAAGATAACTGTAATCAGAAAACCATGAGACCTACATTAGTTCTGATTTTGGAAAGTTGCTGTTTGAATTAGTGTAGCAGTGGTATGAGAGTGGTAAGGCTGCATAGGCTGCCCAGAGAAGCTGTGGCTGCCACATCCTTTGAAGTGTCCAAGGCCAGGTTGGAGAGGCTTGGAGCAACCTGTGATAGAGGAATGGTATAGTTCCTGGTGTAGTTCCATGGCAGGTGTTGGGACTACATGAACTTTAAGGTTCTGTCCAACTCAAACCATTGTACTGTTCTATGATTCTATGATTCAAGTGCCTGGTGTTCTGAGCCTCACACAGGCATTGCCTATGAGCAAGGAAGGAACAGCTAGAGCTGGACTGGACTTGCAGGGCTGAACTCAACTGCCTTGCATGTAGCGTGGTTTCTCAGAGAAAAGAAATAGCCATGTGAGAGCACACAACACAGGTTATGATTTCTGAGCATTCTGTTTTTCATGCTTGTGTCTTCTTTGTGTTATGTCAGCACACAGAGTTAAAAAAATTGGAAATTATGGAAGTGTGGTGGTTGAGAACAGCAAGTTGTCAGAGCTTTGAGCTCTGCAAAGTGCCCAGCATCTGTCAGGGTTGCCAGCTGTGGCTCAGGCATCAGATGACCTTACATGTGGGGTGTGTGAAGCAGCCAGACCAGCCATCAAATCAATCAGGCAGTTTCCAAACAAATTGTGTTTGACAATGAGCAAATGCCAAGATCCCCAAAGTAAACAGAGTGGAAAGCACTTCATGCCCCACTGTGCATAGGCAGGAATGTGACATGGCTACTCTTGTGCTCTTTTTCATACCACACAGCATGGCACCTGGTAACAGTGATGGGAGAGTAAAGTCTATGTTCCCATCACATCTGAGCTTGACAGCCCAACTATCCAGTGCTTCCATGTAGCAACGGTTGGGATGATGCGTTTTCTTTCCTCCTGAGTGTTAGACCCTGGCTAGCCCACCTCTTGCTGAGATTCTTGTCTCAGAGGAGGCTTCTCATACACCATCCCCAGCCTGGTTTCTGTATGCACTGAGTAATGCCTAGCTCAGGGTGACAGGGTTTCAATATCTGACCAGCTTCAAGGTGTCAATAAGGTGTCCTTTAATGAGATGGAAGCCTCCTTCCTCCAGCATTTTTGTAGCCAAAAGAATGCTGCAGACTAGATCCTGAACCCAAGCATCCCCAGCTCCCTGAGCATTCCCCTCTGCCATGGAAGGATGACTCCTGTAGAGGTTTTGAGGAGACTTAGCAGCCATTCTCCTGCAGGCCATTGTTTATGAATTCAGTGTTTTTGCTACTTGCTGGACTTATTTTCTGAGGTGGTAGATTTGAGTTCTTTGTGATTGTTGCTGGAGAGGGTTTGCTTGCAGTTAGGACAGTTTGAACATAGAACATATGCCCTGTGGTAAACTCCAGTTCTCAGAACTTATGCTTATGGCACAAATAGAAATGCTATGATAATAAAGTATTCTCTTCCCAGGATTTTCTGGATTCCTTGAGACTTTATCAAAACAAGTGAAAATGCTTGGACAGTACAATAGATTGCAGTGCAGTGCAATTCAATGTAATGTAATCAGTGAAAAAAAAAATGGGGTAACAGAAAGAAAGAAAAATTAAGTGAGAACTTTTAATCAAAATGACATACTGTAGTAAAAATAAAGGAAATTGCTCCAAGAACTGCCCCTTTTCCACACCAGAAATTTCCTCTGAAAACACAGTTTAAAGCAGAGGCTATTCATCTGCAGGAAGCAGTGTTTGTGTTGGAAACCTATTGTGTGGTCAGCTGTGTGAGGCAGGTGTGAACCCCTGGACAGGGGATGCAGGAGCTGAGAGTTTAAGGGATGCATGTTCTGGGCCAGGAGAAGAGGGAGAGTCTGCATGGGGAAGTGAGAAGCCTCCAGAAAGAAGTATGTGTCCATTTGTTTTTGTCAGCAAATATGGCACTGGGGCTCTTCAGATGAGAAAAAGTCATCTGTCTCTTATGTCCCCAGTAGGTTTGAGATAAGGCTCTGCAGTGACTGTAGAGGAAGTTGGGAAGTTTATCTATCACTTCCTCAATTCCTAGATAAAAAGACTAAAAGCTGCACTCTTGTACTGACTTGATGTCCTTTCAGCAGCACTGGTACTGAGGCTCCCATATCTGGCAGCACTGGTACTGAGGCTCTGCACATGGCCAAGTGTGGCTTGCTGATCTTGATATCACTGTTGGCAGTGCAGCTTCCTGCTACGAGGTCCACCTGGGATCCCAAGAGTGCATGCCAGTGGCTGGTGGAGAGGGAACATGACTCTACAGGGGCAGCTGAGAAGGAAGGGGCAAACCCCTCATTGCAATTAATTGCAATGCCATCTTATATTCAGTTGAGTTGCCAACTGTCCTCTGGTATAGAGAAATAAATCTCTCCTAATGCAGTTCCAATATGGTTGCTCTGTGGCACCACCTACCTTTGTTGTATTAAAGTTAAATACCTTTGTGTACAAAAGTTTAAAGTGCATAGCTAAAACCTATGTGCTTGCAGTAATTGCGGATGTAAATCTTTTTGTCATCCTGCAAAGACTAGGTGAGATATTTCATAAATATGTCAGAAGCAGCATTAAAATTTTATGGCAGGCAGCACGGGTCGAGAATACTACAGTGACTTCTCAGCAAGGTACGTCCACCTTAACCCACAACTCATTAGTCATTGATGGGATTTCTGTGCCTCATAGCTTCTTGGAAATGTGGTAGTGTTACAAAAATCTGCATGTTACTGTTTTCTTACAATATGACAGCCCACTCAGAACCATTAAAATACTACATCTTTGGCCACTATTGGATAATGTAAAGGTAAAATAAGGGAGAAAGACTGGCCAAACTGTGTGATCACAGAATTATATTCAAATTCATTAGAAGTTAATTGGCAGTTTTGATGGGACTGGGAACTTTGGAGAGATGCTCTCTGAATGTGAGAGAATGTTTATTCTGAACTGCTAAAAACTTCTCCTTGGCTGATGTGCAGGAACAATTAGCCAAAGTAGGGGCTAAATTCATTTTGAAATCACATGCGTGAAAATATGGGGGATAGCTGCACCTCAGCCACTCTCTGAAGGGTTAATCAATGACAGCAAGATGGGACAGATATGGACTGGTTGTGCTTTTGGTGAGTGTGAGTGTTTGAGGGTCATAGATGATTATAAGTGATCTATTGATCCACTTACAGCAGACTTGCCAGTGGATTTACAAGCCTGCATGTGTAAGGAGCATGCACGTATCTGTGTGTCCATGCTGGCAGGTATTGTTAGTGTGTGTCTGTCCTTATATGTGGGGTGTGTTTCTGTATGCGCACCCTTGCTGCTGCAGTCCCTGACATCCCAGGAAAAGACTGCCTGGTCCCCTTGCCAAAGGCTCTGTATGCAATACCCCACCTGCTACAGGAGCAGTCCCTGGGTTTGCCCCCAGAATTTCTCCAAGTGGCATCCAGCCAGATTGCTGAGATAGTGTCTGTAGGTAAATGAACATGAAGTGTATGGTTTTGTATATTTATTTATATAAATGTATATATTGTAGCTTCTTGGGGACAAAGAAAAGTCAGTTGTTCCTCCTGTTTTAGGACAGAAAATCATTCTAACAAACAAAAGTGTTCCTCTGTTCAGATTCGTTTAAGGAGGTTGCATATGCTCAGCAACCAAAGCAGAATCTGGCTTATACCACTGGCCCCTGTAATTAACAGTTATTGCCACATTTTCTGGCAGTTCTTCCTACAGGCAGGATGCTGTCTAGTTATTAATACAGATTAGTGGCATTACCTAGGATCCTGTGAATGCCAGTGTCTCAGAGTTGGCCTGATGGTTGCAGCACGTCACAGCTCTAGATGTCTGTCTTGGCTAAAGGTGGATGAAATATTTGATGCAGTGTTGTCATGTTGTATTGAAAGAACATGGGTAAAAGGCTTACTGCTTTAAGGACTCACTATTTGTCAGGTTTTTTTTTTTTCATTTAATATCAACAAGTGAAGGTTTTGTCCTGTCTAAGAAAAGCTTTTCTTGAAAAACACTTGTGAGGGTTGTTCTTCTACTGAAATCTATTATTTTCAATTCCATCATCGGAATGAAAAAGGCTGGAAGTGGGATATTAATTGTACAGAAAGCATTTCCACTTTTCCATTATAATGCTTTTTTCACTTCTTTCCTGTGAGAATAAATTGCTCTATACAATGTCTGGTAAGTGCAGGTTCAATGAGGAGAGCAGGTTCCCATTTTGATGTAGAGGACCTCAGGTGTGTTGAAAAGCAGCTTCCTTTTTTTGAAACTACTCACTGAAGAAGTTTTCCAAAATTACATTTTTCAGCCCCCTTTGAAAACATTTATTTTTATTACATGTTCTTCCCACCACAACCCATGCTAGTCCAAGTACCATGTGAGCTCAGGGGCCTTCCATCATGCGTCACTCTGCTCAGAGTGAAGATATGTCTCTTTGGGATGGTGTATGCATTGCTTGCAGGAATGGGCACAAGAGTGGCATCTGAAAAGGGGTGTATTATATCTGAAAGGGGTGTATCCTTCTGGGGGATCTGGCTGCAGCATCCATTGCCATATGTTGGATGTGTCATTCATTCTAGCATAGTTTCTGATAACACAATCTTGAGAAAATTCTCCAAGCCTGCCCTTCAAAGAGGAATCTTTGAATCCCACCAGCATGTCCTGAATGTTAGCTGGTTATGACCATGAGTATCTTCATTGAGAAAAATTGGGTGGATCATGGAAGGCTTTTGCTCGATACAGTGTATTTTTCTGCTCAGCTTCTTCCCTTAGGGGATGCTGTTTCTGAAATACCTGCTTTGTTACAGTAGGGCTGTGGTTTGGTAATTTTCCCCATTTTTTTGGCACTTCTGTAGCATGTAGACTGCTTGGTCTAGAGCAGACAAGTTAGCAGCCAAGTGTGCTTGGCCTGCAGAGCTGAAAGCAGAGTGATCCATTTCCTTCCTCCTGTAGGACTTCTGTACAAAGAGCAGATGTGGGTCCAGCAGAATACCTGGCAGATTAACAGGTGGTTAGCCTGTGGCATGCCCTGGGTTGCTACTCCCCTAGGTTAAATGCAGCAGATATTTTTATATTAGAGCAATGTATATCTCTGATCCTACTGTTCACTAATGAACATTGAAGTTAGAAGAAAGTCCAAGATTCAATCAAAACAAAAACCAACAATAAAAATTACTGTGGACTTTTATTCAAAGGTACAGTTCTTTCTTACTTTCAAAGGTAAGGTTAGTTTACCACTGAGAGTTTTGGCTAAGTTTTCTCTTTTTTTAGCCTCATTGAACTCAATTTGAAAATTTAGTATTTCTCTGAATTTAAAAGGAAAATAGTTGTTGGGAAAACAACTGATTTAAAAAAACAAAAACAAAAACAAGAACAAACCCAAATCCATGACTCTCACTGAAGTATTTTGTCTGAATTGTCAGAAATTGTCAAAAATATGTTAGTGATGTGAAATATCATTTTTTTTCATGTGATGTGGAGTATCAACTGAAAGGTTTTTCCCAGCTCTTCTGTTCATGGGGAAAACTTCTAATAGAATGAGTCCTGTGAGCTTCAGAGGCAGCAGCTTCCCAGACGGGACTGCAAACCTCATTCTCTCTTACCCTAAACCACTGCAATGACTTGATGTGGAGAGGAAAGTTTATTTTACTGAGGTAAAACCATGCTGTTGTTCTCTCCTGAGAGCCCAGACCCTTTTCCTGCCCTTCAGGGTCCCCCACAGTTGTTTGTCCCTCTGACTTTATGTGGGATGTTTCCTGAGCTGCTGGATCATGAAACTGTCTCCAGGGTGGTGTTGGCTCAGAGTGACAAGAAGCTTCTGCTTTGATTTATATCCTCCAGCTCAGGCAATGACTGGGCCTGTGGCAAGCAGAACTTTGATGTAACAGATTTCCAGGCTGTATTTGGATGGCTGCTGCCTCACAGAGTCAGCCAGTGATGTGTGGGTGTGAACAAATGGCTCAGTGCAGTGCTTATGCCCGCTCCCCATGCATTCAAGCATGTCTTTGCTTACCAGGGTAATGATTGTTATTGGAATTCGCTGAAGAAATTTATGATCCATGTGATTACTTCCTCAAAATAAAACAATACAAAACAAATAAAAGTAATGAGAATGTTAATTTTTAAAAGTTACAGTAAAATCCCTCAGCAGAAGGGAAAGGTAGAGGCACCAGGGGTTTGGACTTACAGGGAGATGGGTTTGTCTGCAGGAAACCAAGCTAGGGACAAATACAGCAGATTGTTTTTAAACTTATTCCAAACCCTCAGAAGGAGTGTTGAAGATATTGCTGCTCTGGCCTAACTCTGCATTTTGTCCCCCAACCTTCTGTTCTTGTCTCTTAAGCAGTTGTGTTTATTGAATACCATTTCTCCTGGTTTGTTTTCATTTCTTGCCAAATGGAAGGGCTGAGTAACACTTTGTCCTAAATGCAGAGCTGATTTACAAAAAGGCCCAGCAGTGGACACTAGTGGAGAAACCAGCAGCTGCAACAGCTCTGGTAGAAGGGATGGCATGGCTGCCTGGTCATGGTTACTCTCCCTGCTGGGTGACAGGTGTGAGCTCTCACATGGCTGTGGCCGGGAGGAAGGTGCATTGCATCACCTGCATATTATATCACCTGCAGTTGCCTCACCTGCATTACTAGTAACTGTTACATGGATAACAAACCTCTACCCCCCATATTCCTGATGGCTTCTCCGTGTCCTAAATACTTGTGCAAAAACCCGGTGTATGAGAAAACTCAGCAAAAAGTGTCCAAACCTGTGTCTGACTGCATGTAGCTGGCTCTGTCTTGGTTTGAAAGACAGGTGCCTGCCAAGGAAGGTAGGAACCTCCCTTGAAATGGAAAATATTACCTCCCTCCCTTAAACTTATTGTGACTTTGAAATGATGGGACTGTCAGGCAAAGATAAGGGAAAAGCAATAATAGTTCTTTACTTAAATAAATAAATAAATAAAACAAAGCAAACAAACAACAACAGCACCAACAAACAAACAAAGCACAGACCCAGTCCCAGCCCAAACCACAGACCCAGTCCCAGTTCTAAGCACAGACCTAGTCCCAGCTATAAGCACAGACCCAGTCCCAGCCCAAAGCACAGACCCAGTCCCAGCCCAAAGCACAGACCCAGTCCCAGCTATAAGCACAGAACCAATCCCAGCTCTAAGCACAGACCCAGTCCCAGTTCTAAGCGCAGACCTAGTCCCAGCTATAAGCACAGACCCAGTCCCAGTCCAAAGCACAGACCCAATCCCAGCTCTATGCACAGGCTCAGTCCCAGCCCAAAGCACAGACCCAGGCCCAGCCCAAAGCACAGACCCAATCCCAGCTCTAAGCACAGACCCATTCCCAGTTCTAAGCGCAGACCTAGTCCCAGCTATAAGCACAGACCCAGTCCCAGCCCAAACCACAGACCCAGTCCCAGTTCTAAGCGCAGACCTCGTCCCAGCTCTAAGCACAGACCCAATCCCAGCTCTAAGCACAGACCCAGTCCCAGCTCTAAGCACAGACCCAGGCCCAGCCCAAAGCACAGACCCAATCCCAGCTCTAAACACAGACCCAGTCCCAGTTCTAAGTGCAGACCTAGTCCCAGCTATAAGCACAGACCCAGTCCCAGTTCTAAGCGCAGACCTAGTCCCAGCTATAAGCACAGACCCAATCCCAGCTATAAGCACAGACCCAGTCCCAGCCCAAAGCACAGACCCAATCCCAGCTCTAAGCACAGAACCAATCCCAGCTCTAAGCACAGACCCAGGCCCAGCCCAAAGCACAGACCCAATCCCAGCTCTAAGCACAGACCCAGGCCCAGCCCAAAGCACAGACCTAGTCCCAGTTCTAAGCACAGATCCAGTCCCAGCTCTAAGCACAGACCCAGGCCCAGCCCAAAGCACAGACCCAGTCCCAGCCTTTCCCCCTTGGTGCAGTTTCGGGCACAGCCAGCGGGGACGCTGGTGGCTCCCGGCCAGGCAGGGCGTGCCGTGATTCCCCCGCGGCTGCAGGGGGCGCTGTGACGGCAGATCGGCCACGCCTCCCTCATGCGGAAATGGCGGGTGAGCCAGAGGCAGAAAGAGACAAGGGGCTTCCAGAAGAGGGGCTTCCAGAAAAGGGGCTTCCTTGGCAAATGCATGGGGAGCAGCCAGTCTTTGTGCGCCACTTGCTGGTGAAATGGACTGTAGCAGGAACCTCAGGCTGGAGCAGCATGGGTGAGCACATCTGGGGTGGCAAAACAAAGTGTAGCAAAACTCGGAAGCCATGCCAGAAGCTGTGTGGGTCTCGGCAGACACAGGGTGTTGGTTAAAGTGTAGCAAAAAACCCAAAGCAGTGGCAGAAAACAGTGGAGCTGTGTAGTGGCAGCCGAGTTCCTGCAAGCAGCCAGGAGATGCTCCTTCTGTAGGAGGGACAGGTTGGACTCCCAGATTTTCCCCTGAGGCACCTGAGTAGTTGGTAAGGGTAATTTCCAGTGTTGAAAAGGTCCCAGTTGAATGGCCTCTCCTACGAGCAAAGGCTTACTGAAGGTAAGGAGAAGCAGTGAAGAACAACTCTGCAGTGGTGGGAGATTCTCCCCACAGCAGCAGCCCGGTACCAAGACCATGACTGTCCCCGCTCTAATCCTGAGAGTGAGCATGTGAGCTAAGGCCAAGCCCAGTCTCTCATCCCCCAGCCAAAATCGTGAAGTATCTGTGAACTTCCTAAGGGGAAGCCCCCCAGCTTAGAGATGGTAGCAAATGGCACCCTTCCCCCTCCTCCTCCTCCCAGCCACATCTTTTGCCTCTTAAGTATCATAGTTATCATCTCTTAGGAAACAAATGGGAGAAAATTCCCTCAGAGAAGAAAAAAGAAAGGAAAATTCCTAACCTCCAACACATTTCTGTTGAGCTGTACTGGCTCTGGAGCTTCTGATTCATGAGGTCTTTTGAGAGTTAAGTGTTATACTTAGAAGTAGTATATAAAACTCCTTTGCAGACTATTTGCCCAAATTCTGCATTTCAGTCCAAAAGTGCCAGCAGCTGGACAAAAGCGTTTGACTAATCTGCTGTTTTCTGCTGGTGTTGTCACACAGTCCCAGGACTCATGACTGCTGTGCTTCATAGGGCTGCAGCCAGGTACTTTGCATGTTGAATGATATAGTGCAATGACAGTCAGGCTTTTTCCATCCTGGGAAGTTTCCACACCTTGGCTGAACATGGCCTCTGTCACAGCTGGCCATGCTTGGACATCCTTCTGCCTTTCTGCAGGGCAGGAAGTTTTCCTTTACCCTCCTGCCCCATTCCCAGTACTGGTACACGGATGTGCCTGCAGCAGCAGTTCTCTAAAGCCACAGCAGTATGAAAAACTTGGTGATATTTTTTTCATTCATCTCTTCGTTCTTGAGATTTTTTACACTCATGCTTTTCAGCTTCTCTGTAAATCAGAAAGAAAACTTCAGGAAGCTTACCTTAAAACCAAGAAGACTGGTAAACATGAGTTGACAGTCCCCAGTGAATAAATGCTGCAGAGTGGACAGTACTGTTTTGCAGCAGCAGAAGGTCCATCCACCACCATCAGTCTGTCTATCCCACTGTCTCAGGGTGGAATGCATCTCCCAGGGCTTGCCATGGGTTTGTAGCAGCAGTGTTATTGGGAATCAGTCTTTGTTTTTTCCCCTCCTTACCTCTGCTTCTGGGGGGATGATGGAACAGTCTGACCCCTTTTGGACTACAGCCCTTTGTGGAGTGTAGAGTCAGGTTTGTGGCAAAGAGGTGAGCTAACTCACAGGAATTCTTTGTTTTGTGTCTCTGTGTTTCAGCGAGGTGAGAACTACAGAGGAGAAAGCTTACTGTTTCACATGAAGGAGGGATGTGTGTGATTCCCACCCTTTCCTCATGCTGTGGCACTCAGTGTGCACAACATGCTGCGTGTGTGTGCATCCCTGGATGGCTGATCCGTAGTGTTTGTTTTTGAATGGGGCAAGGGCTGTCTGCTAAGAAGTGCTGTCAAGAAGTGTAGTTGATGGACATTGGAATATCTGGTGAAATTTGTGAAGCAGTCATGCGGTGTTCATTCAATCTACTTTAGTTTCACTTAGGGCTGTACCATTTGTCTGCCCAAGTCTTGTGGTGGTAATAAAAGGGCTTGAGATTTTCTCCCCACTTCTCTTTTCCCCCTCCCTTCTTCCATGTTTCTTTCCTCTCATTTTCCTTCTTGCCCTCCTTCTCTCTCTCTCTCTCTCTCTCTCTCTCTCTATCTCTCTCTTCCCCCTCCCCCCTCCCTCTGGCAAGGCTGATGGATATGCAGAGTATGTTAAGGAGCGAGCAATACTGTCACTGAGCTGATGGTGCTCAGTGACTCCTCGGGCTTCTGGCTGGTCTGTACTGCAGGAGCTTGACACCCTGACCACTGAGGCATAAAAAACAGAGAATTGGAAGCCTCAGCCTGACAGGCACTGGAGCATCCCCCAGAGAGGGTCCACGATTGTGTGTCTGTGTGTGAGTGTGGGGAGGAGGGCAGTGGGGATAGTGGGGGAGGAGGGCAAGACAGGAGAGGATGAAACAATGAAATGTCAGCCCATTCCCACCCACAGCCCTGCCGCAGCAGTGATAAATGTTTAGAAAGTGCTGCTGCCCACTCCATGGCGTGCACAGCATCAGCATGGAATGGACTCCATCTGTGCAGCTTCATGAGAATAGGAGAGAGGAGAGAGAGAGGGATGGAAGGAGGGAGGAAGGGTTCAAGGGAGAGGAGAGTGCTGGGACAGCTGAAAATGAGGTGTAGTGTTGTCCAAAGGGAGAATGCTCCCCCTTGGGATGAAGCTCTTGCAGGCATGAAACAGCTCATTGTGAGCTTTGTTTCAAGCCTGGGGTGCTCCTGTTGCAGGAATGACAGGACAAGCTTTTCTGTGCACTCTGTGCAAACAGCCCACAACAGGCATCTAGATCTGCTGTCCTGTCCACTCTGTCCCTGGGTCCATGCACTGCACAGCTCTTAGGAAGAATGTAGCAGCAAGACTCATTCCCATCTGCTTTTGTGTGTCATATCAGTCTGGCAGCACAGCTGTTTTGTGTAACTAAACCAAGGTTAAATATTTGAAAATCTCACTTGCCTGTGGAAAGGAAGAAATGCAACCCCCTGGGGAGGGTGGTGTGTGATAGCCTTCCTGTAGAACAGGCACTCACAGAATGAAAGGATTTATTTCAGTGTGCCACACATTGGCAGGAGAATGTGACCATAACTTCAGGCCTGGGAAACATTGTCTTTCACAAGTGAAGTTCCCAGACTGACTGCTGCCTGTGTGCTTTTCAGGCTTAGGCAAATACCAGAAACACAGGCTGGGACACAGATAAGTGGAATGTCCAGGAGCTATAGAAGCAGGGAAAAATCAGGGAGGACTCTGAGTGAGACAACAGCCTCAACTGTGTTGATGCAGAGGCAAAAAGGACATGAGAGAAGCTGCTATGTCCTGCAGGAGAGAGATGAATCCCTGCCTGATGGAAGGCAATGGGGATGATCCTGCCACTGGCTGCAGTGTGTCAAGTGGCTCCTCTCTGGGCATTGTCAACTTTGCTGTACCTTACTCTTTTAGAATGAGCACTCTGACAGAATTAACCTTCAGGCACTGAAGTAATCTCTCAGCCATAGGGACAGGAGCAGAGAAGAATTGTAGGAACTGTGTACTTCCCTGTGAAGAAAGGTTTGAAACAGCTCCATTTTTCCTGGCTCAGGGAAATCCCTCTCCTTGGGTTACAGTGTTGGAGAAATATCTGGGACCACGACCTGTTTTCCATTAAGCGTATCCAATATCTGAAAATTGGCTGGTTCATCTTCTCCTACAGCAGAGACTGTATCTGGACAGCCCTGTCCTTGTATTGTGACTCTCACCTGAGTCCAGCAGGGCTGGAGAGGAAAAGGCCAGCCCCATCAGTGTGTCCCAGAGGTTTCTCCATCCCTCCTTATTTCTTTGCTCCTTCAGCAAATTCAGGAGTCCTGGGTTGCAGCACAAAAAAGACACATAAAAGATGTTTGCACCCCTTTACTTAATAATTTATTCCATATTCCCCTTCTTCAAGGCAGAGTGTCCACCAGTGCTTTTACTGTGGCTGTCAGTGGAGCAGAGGACACACTGGAGAGCCCCTTTACCTCAGAATGGTAACTGTCATCTCAAATCAAATGACCTTTTATTCTGTCTTTGTTTCTTTAACGTAGGGAGCGAGTTTTCTGGCAGCCCATACAGCCACCCACAATATTCAACATACAATGACTCCTGGAGGTTTCCCAACCCTGGACTCCTGGGTAAGTGTTCCGCCCTGTCTTGAGAGATCAGAGCAAGGTGTGCAGTGTTTGTCCAGCCCTGGGGTGGGCAGAATGTATGTCCCAGCTTGTTCTCAGTCATGCTTAGACCCAGAATGGGACTGCAGTTCTCCATTGGGATGCATGTTTGCTCTTGGTTCACTTTGACAACAAGAAGACTTGGCCCAAATGTCTTGTCTTCCTGCTTCTGATAAAAATCCTTCCAGAGACATAGGATATTGCTAGAAAGCAGGGTAACCATGTTTTTTGAGGGTAAGGGACCCTATTCAGACAAAACTTGTGGTTCCAGTTTGCTTGCAGCCAATTGTAAGCTCCACTGCTTCCTATGACACTGCTGCTTGCTCGTGCGTGTGCTTTTCATTTCTCCCTGATCTCGTGTTGTGTTTGCTTCCCAGTTGTGTGTATGCCCACTCCATCTCTCCTCAGCAAGGGACCACTGGTATAGCCTCACTGATGCCAGCATGGTCCTTATGAGCAATGAGAGACAGAAGCCCTGTAACTCCTGCAGGATCATGGCCCTCATGTGAAGGATAAACATAATCCATTTTACACCCTGTCAAAAGCTGGCCCACTTTGACCTTATATACATGTAGCATGCAGTAATTAGAATTTTTCTTTGCATAATTTGCATGGATGAGGTAAGTAAAATACCAATTAATTGTCATCTCTCAACACAGGAGTAGCATGCCTTAGAGATTTCCAGATTTATGGATGACAGGGCTGTTATATGTGACCTCCAGCAGCGAAATAATTTTGAATTTTTGTCGTACTTTTTTCATCCAGTTTCTTTGTTTTAAGTAATTGAGTCCCCATGTAATTGAACCACCCAGGCTGTATTCATCATGGTTCTTGTCCTTAAACAAATCCTTTGGGAGCAATAGACAGCCTCTGCCTCTCATGCCATGGTGCTGGTATAATGCTGTTATTTGCTGTGCCACATTTAAGGGTTTGTTAGCGCTTCCATCATAAATCAACAGACAGATCTTCAGCTAATATGGATGGGCATAGCTGCACAAAGCCAGGGGAGTCCCCGTGGTCAAACCCACTGTTTCCATGGCCACAGCCAGTGGTGCTGGCAGAATTTTGGTTAAGCAGCATGGGGAAGATGCTTTTGCCAGAGGCAAGAGCACACACCATGCTTTCTTCATTTCTCATTTTGCAACTCCTTTTGAATCAGGAAAGCTGCTTCAGCAATGCTCTGCATCATGAATAGGCCTGGGAAGTCAGGTTTTGTGTAAAACAGCAAAAAGAAACCTTAAAAAAATTTCCTTCTGAAGTGTTAAAGAAATTGGCATGATACTAAAAGTAAATGACAACCCAGCTCTCATCCTGCCCTTCTGCATGAAGATAGGACTTCTGGAGAGGCTTCTGAGCTGTTTACTATGTTCCTGCCTGTGGATATCCACCTCCATTAGAAGGATGCGCACACTATCTGGAGCCATCCCAAAGCTATTCCTGAACAACCCCGCTGGCGTGGGCATTGACCCTTCCTTTCTGTCAGCCATAGGCAGTAGCCATGGCCTGTTCAGCAGTAGCCATGGCCTGTTCAGCTCTTTATTTGAGGTGGTGGACCTCTACCAGCTCTGAGCATGCTGTCCAGGGTGCTGGCCAAGGTAGGTCCCTGTGATGCCCTGAAGATGCTGAAGATGGGTAGGTCTGGGTCAGCAGAAGACTTTATACAGAGGCTAGTCATGAGACAACTGCTTGCTGCCAGGACCTTTTACCTGTGCCATACCCTTTTTTCTACAATCATCCTCTTTTTCTCATTTAGTTTTTGGATCATGCATTTTGGGGGCAAATCCCGACTCATCTTTGACATATGAGCAGTTATGGGGATAGTGTGCTCCTTCCAGCAAAGCTCATTCTCTGGCTGGAGGGGATTTCTTCATCAGTATCTACTCAGCAGCATGCTGTGAACATGTGTTTAAAGTAGGCAAGGGCAAAAAGAATCAGAATTTTCCAGAAACTGTAGCTTTCTTGAGATTGAAGTGTTTCATGCTATAATGTCAATGCTGATTATTCCTTTTTTTTTTTTTCTGTTGGAAAATGTAAAATATATAATCTTGGCTTCCTTATTTTTGTCCTCTTCAATATACTTTGTTTTGTCATTAAAAAAAAAAAAAAAGAAAGAAAGAAATGCAAGTTTTTGTTCTGCAGCAAATCCTAAAGGTGAACTTACCATTTCAGTTCAGTCTGGTCACAGAACTGGGGGAGACTGGAATTTCCTGGAGAGAGAATCCCCTGTCTGACCATGGGTAGGTCCAAGTACAGTGGTATGATCTGATCAAGAATGTGTCTGCAATCAACCACAGTCTATGGGTCAGATGTCTCTTGTGCCTTACAGAGACCTCTCTTATCCACAGCTCTGCCTTCGTCACTGGAAGCCTGATCCTGCAATCCCTTCTCCCTAGTGCCTGCTAATCCTACTGGTAGTTTAGGGCAAGTAGGAGTGTGTGGCAGGGCCTTTAAACCTGCCACAAGTCTCCCTGCACACTCAGAAGGTGCTGTGTGATGAGCCTGGGCACACACAGTGGAGAATAGGTTAATTTGAACTATATCCAGGATGCTTCCACTCCTCTCAGGAGTATACATGAGTGCATTTAGTAATTTTCTCCTGAGAACAAGCTCTGGCAGTATCGGCCTCAGAGCAGAAACCTTGACAAAATTAATCAGGACTGGTACATTGCCTGACACAGTTTGTTTTACAAAGTCCTGCTCCTTTCACTGAGATGAAAGTGTAATACTGTAAGCACTTAGCAGCACCTACGTTCAATTAATTCCCTCTGCTGGAAAGGAAGAATTGCACCACAGCAATCACACAAGTCTGAGACCTGTGAAAGAGGAGCTAAAAAGAGGAATGCCATGATTTGCAAGTGGAAGAAAGGATACTTGGATTGAAAAATTATATTTGCGGGAGAGTAAAAAGAGAGAGAGATAAGAATAGTGAGAAAGCTTTGGATTTTAGTCCTCAGTCTTTGTCCTGTGTGTGTGGAGCAGCAGGGAGGGGTGTGTGGTGGTTTCTTCAGGGAAAGGCAATACCATATTCATGCAGACACTGGGAAGTGGTTGTCTGGCCCCAGCAGAACACCAGCTACTCACCATTACCCTGCTGCCCTTGCTTTGATGCTTCGCACCTCTGCAGCAGACACCAAGCCTTTTCTGCCCCAGAAGTCATGAAATCAGTGCAGATGGGGGACTAAGCTCTTTGGGGCAGTCCCAAAATCTGTGCCCCATGGCTCCTGGGGAAGAGCAGACAATCAAGCCATGGTCTTTTGGAATGGTCAACAGAAGCAAGGGCAGAAGAAGTCAGTTATCTACTGCAGCTTTGCAGTGTGTTCATGCTCTTGCATCCTGCATCACCCTGGTGGTACCCACACCTCTCTTGGTGTCAGAGACATGACCAGCTTTGCTTTGGGGAATGAGTCAGTCCCACCTTGACCACAGCAAGAATGAGGACAGTCCCCAGGTTCCTGGAGGAATGTGCTGGGAAGAGGACATAAACTCTGGCCACTTGTGTGGTCTGGCTTAGTGGCTGAAGTAGGTATCTCCATCTCAAAGCCAGACAAAGAGCGAAGGAACATATTTTTCCTTTCTTTTTTTCCCTCATATTGTCCTGCAAATGACCTGCAAGCAGTACAGTGCAGGGATGCACACAGAGGCACATGCATGAGCGCATGGCAGGCAAATGTGCCTGTCTAGGGCTCAGGCTGTTACTGTTGGCACATACTGGTGCACACCAGCATAGGATCAGCTCAGCATGTGCATGCTAAGGGCAGATAACAGCAACACTGTCTAATGAAGAAAAAAAAATCAGTTTTTGTTGGCTTGTAGCATTTGGCTCAATTCTGCTCACAGTGGGTTCTGTTTGATGCAGTGTCCCTGCTCACAAGCAGGTGTGATCCCTGTGCGTTGGTTGGGAGGGTTTGGCTGCACCATTGCTGTGCCATGTCTGCCAGTTCTGGCAAGGCATCATGCTAGGGCAGGGCTTGAAGCCTCTCAATTAGGATTAGATTCAATTCCTCTGTGGGATTCTGTGGAAAGATTAGAGAACAAGTAGGCACTAGAAATGACTGTGTCAAGAAATAAATTGATGATAGTATGAATTAGAAAGGAAAAATGACAGAAGGATGGACTAGTCTGTTCTGGATGGGGGCATGGTGACAGGAAGAGTGAGTGATTTCATTTTTCACTTTAAATGCAAGCTTATGTGATTGCACAGCTGAAAAGCAAACTGGCAAAATCTAACTTGAGAGAAATGTAAGGCCTTTGGAATGCATGGGAGAAATATTGGGCTTTTTGTAGCTGCACAGAGTCAGAACAGATATGGAGGAAGAGGGATAGTGAAAACAAAGGCTCTGACCCCCAAAAGACCACATTTACCCCAAAACCTCAGAAACCACTGCATCCAGCTCTGGTGAGACCCACACACTACTCCATGAATCAGGGAGAAATTGTTTGGTGCTGCTGGTTTCCTCCTGTGTATTTTTCATCCCTCTGTCTGAGTTGAGCTGCCATGGCAAGCACTAGTGCTGGTGCCAGTGGGAACTGGGATCTCTGATAACCACCATCACTTCACACTGACCTCCTGGTGCTGCAATGGGTGAGGACAGCAATTCCACCTGGCTCTTCACTGGCCTGTGAGGTGTTTTACCTCAAGGTACTGCCTGCCATGATCCCCAAGGACATCTGTGCAGCTGGATTGGCCATGAGGGGACTTAGGCCAGCAAACTAGACACCCCCAAGAGGGCAGCTCCCAAACATCCTCAAAACCCCAGCTAGACATGGCCTGCACTTTTCAAGGTCAGATCAGCTGTTAACTTTTGCCTTTGGTCATTCAAAAGTGGCCAATTTGACCAGGGAAGTTTTCTGTGCTTTCAATGGCTTGAGTTTGGCTGGGATATGAAGTATACAGCATTTAATTTTAGGCTACCCATGAGAATGCTTTTCACTGTCCATGTGAAGCTTTCCAGTATTCTCCAGGAAATATAGCTCCTGAGGCTGGGGCTCCTTAACCTGATGTCAGTTACCTGGAAGAAGACTATCTGTCCAGCCCAGGATATCAGTTGTGGTGCCCTCAACAGATAACACAAGACTACACTTGTGTAAACATAAGTGGAATGATGACCTGCTGAAGGGATCTGCTTTAATGCCATTGACTATGGCTTAAAATTTTTTACTTTTAGTAAATAAACCTAGGTCAGATTGGCTTCTGCCTATGAGTTTGTATACAGACATCTTTGCAAATGTTTATCCTGGCTAATGATTTCACGAATTCTCTCGAATTATTCTTGTTTACAGTAAAACTGTCTTTCTAGTCAGCTAGGACCACACTCCTGAAGATTGCTTTACTTAGTTTAAACACTTTTCAGTGGATTTGCCTGATTTTGGATGTCTGGGTCACTAAGGATGTAACTGAGGACAGCACAGACCCACACGCTGTGTGCAAGCTCCTGTTTTGCCATAGCACTGTGCAGGAGACACATTCCATAGCAAAGTCCTCTGTTTCTGACCCCTCAGGGTTGCAGAAGCAGAGTACCACATGCTGTGGTAGGATACTGATCATGACAAAGTTTTCTTCTCTGACCAACTGTGCTGAGTAGTGCATTGCACATATTGTGCAAGAACAAATACTGCCTGTGCTCTGTTTTTTGGATGCATCAGCTTGTCCTCCCTTGGAAATGAAAAGCTGGAGGCTGGTGATGAGCTGATCTTCTGATGTGGCACTCTGGACAAAAGCAGCCTAGAAAGAACAGCTGGGCTTGCCTGTCAGATTGAGCCTGTTGGACCCACAGCAGTGGGCTAGTCCTGCATTTTCCTAATGGTTAACAGCAATTTTCCCTGAGCTTCCTCTTAAAAGTCTGGCTGTGTGATTCTTACTCTGTGCCTGGGCTTTTGAACCAGCAGCCCTCAAGTAATCACTCAGGTAATTTTGGAGTGAACAGCAAAGTGTTCATCAGGAAGTTGTACAATAAGAGGAGACAGCAGGAGGCTCTCCAGCCTCCCAGAGGGGAAGGCTTTTGACTCAGCTCAGAGCACATTGCCAACAGCACCAGGCATGCCAGCTGAGATCCCCTTCCAGCTCCAGAGGGTGTGCAGGGCCATGGTGGTAGAACAATTGGGGCACTGCTACACTCAGGCTATACCCAGGGGCTGGGCAACCATTGGACCTGCAGGAACAGTGTTTGCTAGAGTCTGGGATGGAAAGTGAACAGCCCAAAAATGCACCTTTGGCTTCACTGCCACTGATGCTTTCCTAAAGGGTCCACAGTCCCCACTGATGTGGTGGCATCACATTTTCCTGGTGGGGCAGCTCCTCTGTGTCACTGAAGCAGCAGAAGTCACTGCCTCTCTGGCAAATCACATCCAGGGCGGTGAAGACCCTGTCTTCAAGTGTCTGATAGACTGCTGCCCCATGTGTGTTGAAGGCAGAGAGCATAGAATGGAAGGCAGCTCTCAGACAGGGCCACTCATGAAAACAAACTCTACAGCCCCGACTACTCCAGAGCTGTTACTTGCAATGGCTCATTGTTGCTCATCCAAACATCCCTGATGGTCTCAGATGCTTGTGGCTGAGTACGAGTCCTTCCAAAGGGGGTCTTCCCCACTGTGATGTGCTTCACATCCCATGCATGTGAAACTGCTGACTTGCAGACCAAACTGGTAGCCCCTTGAAGAGAGAAAACTCCCTTCTTAGGATGGATTGGAGTTGCTTTCATTGCAGATGTGCTTCAAGGGTTTCTATAAACTGATGCTGACTAGACAGATTGGTATCTCTCTGGATACCAGTCAAAGACTCTTTCCTCATTCAAACAAATATTCTAGGTTCTTGTTGATCCTTGGGTAATCATCCTATCTACCAGTGCTTAGCCCAACAGGACAGAGAATTTTCACCAATATTTTTCAGGCCTTTCTTGGTAAATGAGTGCTTTCATTGAAATACTTTGAATGCTTTGGGGTTCGACCTCCTCCTTTTAAAAGGAGAGGGAAAATCAAAGTCAGAGTATGATAGTATGATGGGGTTGGAATATCTTGACTTTCTGTTCTGAAAAGTAATTAACTTTTTGTGAAGTAAGTGAAGTTGATGTTTTGAGTGAAGTAATGGAAGAAGGTCTCAAACGGCAAGCAGCAATGCAGAGCAGCGGTAGCCTCCTTCTCATGCAGAATGCATGAATGCTATTTTCATTCTCTTTACCCAGCCTTTATTGAAACTTTGCCTGGAGTGCTCTCTGACACCCATTGCCAGAACACTGCAAGCTGGCACCTCTCCACCTTTGTCTTCCTCACAGTGGTCTCATCTCTCACAGGCTCCCCCTACTACTACAGCGCTACAGCCCGTGGAGCAGCCGCTCCAGCTGCTGCAGCTGCCTATGACCGCCACTGACACCGGAGCTCAGGGCATCAGCACTGACAGCACCCACGTCTGGGACAACTGCGATGAGTCATCTTGCTGCCACCATGCCAGCCACTCCAAAAGGGAAGGAGAAAGTACCTAGTAGGAACATGATAATTGAAATTTTGCTCTTTAAGCTTGTTGAACTGATTATTGTAGTCTTAAATATGGTTGGGTCCTGAATCTAACAGAGAAACAGGAGGAAGTGGTACTCCTGAAGCTCTGTGTGGTCAAAAATGTGTGGCAGCTTCATGTTCTTTGCAGCCGGCTGGCTACTGCTTTAATCGCCTGCGGGTGCCATGGCTGTATCTGGGGATAAGGAAGAGGTGTGAGCAGCTCCCCTTGGGGCAGTTCCCTCTTGCTGCACACTGAAACAGGCTGTGAGACTTAAGGCAATTTTCTTTTCTTCTTATTATTTTCTTTTTTTTTTTTTTTTTCTTATTTTCTTTTTTTTTTTTGTGTGTGTGTGTGGCAAAGAAAAAATCAGTCTGCTCAACTTTACGCAAGCACACCACTGTAAATATTTGCTTGTTTGTATTACTGTAACAGTAGCTTAAGCATAAACAGCAACACTGTACAAGTATGAAGTCAAAACACATCCAAAAGTGTGTTTTGAAACTGGTGCACTGATTCAAAGAACTCAGTAAGCTTTAAGCAACTTTGAACCAGGTTAACACTCATTGTGGCTGTATTTGGGGCTGATGTTGTTTCTATATAGAGCATCCTATTTGACAGTTGTGTGTGATCATGCTGTATGCTGGTATCAAACACATGGGCAACTGAAAGACATGGGCAATTTTGTGATACTTTACTGCTTAATATTCATTTATGTTTATTTGTCATCATACTAAACACTGGAACAAATTCACTGGTTTCAAGTTAAGCAGCATTCAGGAAGGAATTCCTAAATAACAGTTGACACCTTACATATATCTCTACAGATTGTGTGCTAAATCCCAGACATGAAAACCCTGAGAGGAAGGCAGAGAAATACTGTGGTTATGATTTTTGTTAAGTGCATATATTGAGTGGGATGTACCAGGCATGAGGGCAGCTGCACTCACTTCCCAAGCCAAGCTGAAAGGGAAATTACTGGTTTTGGGGGTGTCTGTACAATTCTGTGAAGGCATTGCAGATTCCAGCACTGTAGTCCAGACATGACTGAGGGGAATTTTGCCCTGCTAATTCTGTGTTTCTTCCCTCCTACTTGAATAGGAAGCACTAATAGTCACACGTTTCAATATGCACCTTGTGGGGGGCTAAATTAAGAGAGCAGAGCAGCTACAAATGACCTCTAAGCAGCTACACCAATCACTGCCTCTCCATGGAGCCAGGAGAACTGCTCATATCTCCCTGAAGCCTCCCACTAGCCCATACCAAGGCACAGACAACCTCTGCCACATAAGGATGATAGGCGTGACCCCATCCCTTCCCTCCTGAGGGCAATGGAGAAGCTCCCTGGTCCTGTTGAGATGACGATCTGGCTGTAGCCTCCTTACTCCCAACCCAACCATCCTCATCCACCCAGAGCTGCCTAGGCTCTTCTGAGGGGTTCTGTTGGTGCTTGCCTGCAGAAGAAAGGCTGTTGGTGTCAAACTTGAGATGGACTCCTGTGAAGGAACATTCAAGCAGGTATTCACCACGTTCCAGCTGTACAAACCTTTCTCTGGCAGCTCCTGAGTTAACACTATTCTCTCTCCTCCCTTCCCACCTCATCACTTGTGCTGCCTGTCTGGTATCTGTAGTGGCCACTGATCTGCTGGGAAATTCCCTCTCCCACTTCAGTGGCATCTTCTCATGGCATGGAAATGCAGCCACTACTTCCAAGTTTTCAGGGCAGATGTGTTCCAATCCTCAGCAGCCATGGAGACATCACCAGCTCACTGACATTTCAGTGTGATGTTCACAGACCACATCAGGGATTTTAGCCAGAGTGTTTTAAACTAACCCAGAAATAAGTTTTGTGATAAGTTTATCAGTGAGATGAGTGGCACTTTCATTCTTTCAGCATTTAATCACTGATACACACCTGTTTTTAACAAGAGACAAATAACAGCATGGAAAATTTATACAAGGAATCTTCTGAAGCCCTGCTTTGTGTTCATAACTCTCTGCATACCCTATGATTGCTTTCAGTCCTTGGACAATACTGGAAAGGGTGTTTCTGTCCCTGGGACCACGTGCACGACCCTGGACAAGGGGTGTGCATTGTCTCCACTCTAAGCACATGCACCTTCTCTGTGAGCTGAGGAAGGGATGTGCCTGTCCAGTGCCTTTGCTGAAGAGATGAGAAACAAGGGTTTGACCACCAGTGCTGGTGATGTATCTGGAGCAGAGGTGTGCTGAGTTACACCAGCTGTTGGGAAACCATCAGGCTTGGCTAAAACAATTGTGTGTGCCCAGTGAGGGAACTGCAGCTCATTGGCATTGGGTTCTTCACCCACTCTGCCTACTTTTCTGCAACCACATTACTTTTACTTGTTTCCTCAACAGCATGAATTGTGTGACATCCATTATTTCAGATAATGTTAAGAAGACCAAACATGTGATTTCAGCAGATGTTATTTCATATTCATGCCAGAAGTGCTTGTAGTTGGGCTGGGGACTTAGGAAAGACATGACAGGTGTGTTTCCTTCAAATGATGGATGTGTGAATGCCACTGGCTGAAGTGACCTGAAGTGCTCAGGCCTGACTGGTCTCAAGGCTTTCATCAGGGCAGCCCTTGGCCTGCCAGGCATGGTGGTGGATGCACGTACTCTGGATGCACAGGCAGCTACTGAGGGGAAACCCAAAACTCCCACTCTTGCACATGTGAAGCAGGGACTTGTGCCCGACCCATCTCCCAAAACATGGCAGCCACGGCTCACTCACATCTGCTGGGACATCCTTCTGTCACAGCCAGTATGAGTTAGACCATGGAGTATTCATACCATGCTGCTGGAAAAGGCACTTCTTAACAGTACTTTCTGGTTTTGGAAATATTTCACCTGAGATTTACAAACTGCTTTCCTCAGAAAGACTTTCTGTCCACAGTCTTCATTGTGGGAATCCTCCCCATTGGGGACCATCTTTGAAAGGCACTATTGGTAGAAGGTGGTCATCTGGGGAGGACAGAGGATTGCCTGCCTCCATCCATCCTCTGTGGCCTCACTATTTCAGGGGGAGGGGCTACTGGGTGAGGTGGAGATGGGAAACAAATGACCCTTAAGGGCTGCAAGGAGGGGAGAGAGCCAGTCCAGTGCTGGGCTTTGGGGTGCTCTGCTAATCCTTTACTTCAGTGCCCTGCAGAGCAGTGAATCATTACTAAACCCTTGCAGAAATCAACCCCATGAAGTGCCTTTAGGCAGTTTCAGCACTGAACTCTGTAATACGCTTGGTTATATGGACACTCCAGCAATAATTCTATCAAATACATTGCTGACACAGGCTAAGAAATTAAATCTGAGAGGTGAAAAGCAAAAATGCTTCTGTAAGACTAAATCAACAGAGGCCAGAGTCAGGATTGTGTGAATGAGGGGAATTCTGACTTGTTGAGGAAACCTTCAGTTAAACACTGTCAGACTGTGACGATAAAGATACAAAATGTTGCAGACACTGAGTTTAATTATCATCTGTGTCTGAAGGTTCAGTTATGGAGATATTATTGTTAGGCAGCTCTACTGACTGCAGGGCTCTGGATGTCTCAGGACTGCATCAACAGATCAAAAGTTTTCTTTGATCACTGTTGAAGCAGAAAAACACTCGGGGCTCTGGCATCATGTGGCCAGAGAGCGACTGTTCATTCCAAGATGTCTGAGAAGTTTTCTGATTGGACTGGCAGGTGGTACGACAACATCAGTGCTTGAGGCACTTGGGAAGGAGATGGTGAGGAAGGAAATAGCACCAGGGTACATGGAGCGCATAATCTGTCACCCCTCCTTGACTCCCTGTGACTAAGTCCTCTTGGTGATGTAGTGTGAGAGCAGCGCAATGGGAGAGAGCAGCATGGTGGGGGAGGGAGGTGTGATGGCCTCACTGTGCCAGGTCTTAGCAGTTACTGGATGTTGATAAATGCTTTGCCATACTGGTCTTAGCTAATGGGGTTATATTCCTGGTTCTCTTTTTCTTTAATTTATGTATTTTACACATCCTTCAGTATGAAGGAGAGAGGAAGCCACGTAATAGTCATGCTTATTTCCAGATGCAGGTACCCATAGCTTCAAGAGCTGTGGCCTGTAGCAAAGTCAACTTGTGTAGCTGTCACTGGCTGCAACATGGCTCTGACCAAGTGTCCTTCCCGGTACCATGCTCTTTTCTGCATGCATGTGCCACTGGGAAGCATGAGGCCCAAGAGGTAGCAGAGCACTAGGCTGACCCTCCCTATGACTCTGTCCCAGCAAATTCTGGAAAAAAACTGGTTTTTCTTCTGGATTACTTGATGAAATGTTAGATGACCAACACCTTGCTCTTGGCTAACTGAAGTCTTGCTAAGCGTGCAAGTGATGGTCACATGTGGGTGTTGTTAGGCAGAGCTGGGTCAGGCATCCTGCACTGACAGAGGCACTGGGCACATGTTCCGAGCTGCAGCCACCTGCCGCTCCACTCTGGAGGTAGAGTGCTCAGTAGTAACACAAGGCTGGGGATGCCAGCTAGGAAGCCCTGTCATTTCTCAGACCTGCTCTTGACATAGGTACATGTTACCGCAGTGTGACAAACAAAAGGATCTGAAAGGATCAAAAACAGTTAGTGTTCATTCTTTTGGTTGAGCTAATCAGACCTGACATGCAAATGCTGAGTGAAAAGCATGTAAAAGTGGTGCCCAGATTGCTCACCTTGGCATCACAGCTGGCATAGGTGTCAGCTCCACTAGTGGCCTCACTCACCAGTGCTGTGAAAGGCTCACAGAATGCAGGAGCTCCATTGTGGGAGCCAGACTGAAAGGACTGAGCTAGACACAGCTGCAGCATTGCTGGGTGAGCAGGCATGCATGTAGGGATTTCTGTCTACACACCTGTATGTGTAGTAGACGCTTGAGTATCTCAGAAGCTTGCACAGGTTGTGGAGAGGTGGATCTTAGTCCTGTATCAGCCCCAGACACCACCCAGCCAGACCCCTGTGTCCAAGGTTTCTGGCTCTTCCTTGTCTAAATGAGGCAGGAGAAATGGCCAGTGGGCATTTAGACCTGCCTTTCTCTTTGCTCAGCCTCCTGTGGGAAAAAAATCTTGTCCTGGTTTTTCACTTTCTGTAGTGGCCTTTATACATTTTGAAATTACAGAAACTCATTTCATTGCAAAAGGAATTCCTTTCCAAGAAAAAAAAAGGACAAACTTTTTTTTTCTTACAGACAAACGACTATTTATTAGGGACTTCTAGTATCAAAGAAATACATATCTATTGTATCCACCAAAGTCTGCAATGCCTGCATTGAACCTTACTTCTTAAAAAAGAGAGGAAAAAGAAAGAGAGGGAGAAAAAGAACTGCCTCCTCACCTTGAGACATACATACAAACAAAAAATAACTTACAAAAAAAATCCTAAAAATAACTGTTGAATTGCCTTTGAAAGTAGGGGATAACATCTGTTGCAAAACAGATGAAAAAATGCTTCTTAAAATGTGTATGTTTTGTATTCTTTTTTTCTAGTAGGAAAAGAACAAACTTGAAATCTTGGTGTTTTTTCCTTAGTGCTGTGTGTTGCTTTTGTGTGTTATACTATTTGAATGTAATTACAGCGGTGCCAATTTGCCAAAGACGTCGAACATTATTTTGGGGATTTTGTTTTGGGTTTTGTTTTGGGTAGTGGAAGGGGAGGTGGGCTGGGGACCAGGGGTGCTAAGGCATGGGTCAAAAAGGAGGGGTCATTTGAAGGGGTTTTTTCTTCCTTTTTTTTTTTAATTATTTTTCCTGTCAATACTGGAATTTGTGATTTTATTCTAAGTTAAATGGTTGACTGCAACACTTTTTCTTTTTAGATTAGTTGAAGAAACATGCAATAAGATTGGCGTAGTTCAATATCTGTGTGTCTTTTCATGAGAGTGACTGTTACTTGTGGACATTTGGTTTTATGTAACCTTTATGTGAGATAATTATTTGTAAATATTTACCATAATTTTATTGGTTCCTAAAATAAAAGTAATTTTTTTAAGTTCAAAATGCCTGATTTCACTCTTGTCCTCACCTTGTGTCCTGCCTTTCTGGGGAAAAAAATCACCAGGTAGTTGCTTTTGAAGTGGGAAATTTGAGGTCCTGATGAAAAAGCATCCATCAGGCATGGTCAGTCATTGCAGCCCAGTGTCACTGAACACCCTCCCCGTTGCAGCATGGTTGGACTCAGTGAGGTGCTCCATGTTGTGGCAGAGCCCATGCCACCACAAAATGATGAGGTCAGTGTCAGTGAAGAGTGTCAGGTTCTCAAGTGTTCCTGGTCCTGTGGGCAGATTGTTCTCCCCATGAAGCAGAGGCACCCTCCAAGACAACCCCAGGTGCAAGATGGAACAGTTTGCTGGGGACTGGAGTCAGGTACTGCTCAGAAGAACCTGAAGGCATCTCTCCTGTCTGAAGACCGAAGTGGTTTGGCTGAGGCCTTCCCTGCTTTGGAGCAGGGCTCTGTTGTATTGTGCTGCTGCCAACCATTCTGTGGGAGAAGGTGTCCTCTGGCTGCTGAGGTAAAGGGGCTCCCAGACATGGGGATTTTTGCCCTAGCAGGCTTTTTGTTCCAAGCCAAAATCTCTTGTAGAGTGTACGACAGATGGGAAGAGCCTCAGCTTCTGCCATGTAACTGCTGGCCACGAGAAGAGACAGGGTTGCACTGGGCCCTGGAGCATGGGAGAACTCTCTCTGCCCCCGGAGTCCATCCCGGCTGTGTCATGAAATGCCTGTACTGCCATGTATATATTTATACACCATTAGTAGCTGGAAAAACCTTGCTAACCACTACTGCCATATAACCCTCTTTTAAAATGAGCTATAGCTAATGATTGATGAATAATCTATTCTCGATGAATTGCATATAAATGTAGCTACATTTGGATGCACAGGCATACTTGAGGGTTGCTTAGTGCTCCTTCTGATGCTTTTTCAAGCTCACACTTCTCTCTACCTGCCATGTCATGGCAGCACCTCTGTTCTACTCTAAGGCCATGCATGCCCTTGGGACTGCTGTCTGGTCTGTGTGGCCAGAGCCAAACCTTTTGTGTAGCCTTGAGTTGTGAGAAATATTCTGGGATCATCATCATAGGTGTCTTGGATGCACTGGCAAATTCTGCCACAGTACCCCAGCTTGCCCAAGCATGGGGTCTGTGAAACAATAATAAAGAGATGCCCATTTTATTTGACATCAGCTTGTGTTTGACCTGAGCTATTGTATTCCCATTCTAGCAATTGAGATAGCGATTTTGAATCAATAGATTCACCGCATGGTTTAGGTTGGAAGACACGTTTAACATCATCTTGTTCCATCCTCCTGCTATGGGCATGGACATGTTCCACTAGACCATGTTGCTCAAAGTCCCAACAAACCCATGTAATTGAGGAAAAAGGAATGACAGTGAAGGTGTCCAGAACTTTCACCCTCACACTTTCTGAATTCCTAATGATTTACTGATGATGTGTGTACCCCATTTTAGCTGGGGTGGAGTCAATTACCTTCATAGCAGCTGTATGGTGCCACTTCATAGTATGGTGCCATGCTCTGGATTTGTGGCTGACACAGGGTTGGTAACACACCAAAAATTGGCTCTCACTGAGCAAACTAGCATAGTATCAAGGATCAGAGAGATGCCTTGGGTGGAAAAAAAGCAGATAGAGGGGAAACTGGAGGGCTGACACCAACTGACCAACAGGATATCTGTAAAGTACAGTGCCACACTCACCAGCAGAAATGGGAAAGGGAGTTTTTCAAAATCAAATGTTGCTTAGGGACTGGCTATCACTATCAGTCTATTTGTGGGTGGTGGTGAGTGGATGCCTTTGTTTTTATTTTCCTTTATCCTTTGGTTAACCTGTTTTTGTCTCAAACTTTCAGTTTTCTCACTACAACTCTTCCTTTTTTCTCTCCCATCCTCTTTTTTCAGGATTAAACAAAAGGCTGAACAGTGAGCTGCTGGCCATGTTAAATTCTCTACAGCAATGCACTCCTTATAATAAACATTGATATTGATTTTGACATTTAAAGTCCTCCAGGAAGCTCAGGACAATGGGTCTGTGTCCCAGTACCATACATTTCAGTTTTAAACCTGACAAGCAGAACTCACAGAACTTTTCACAATTCCATAAATAATTGTAGATAAATAAAATCATAGTCATTGGGCTCATATACAATGGGCAGAGAGAGGCAGAATTAAGTCAACCAGCAGCATACATCCTGACCAGCAGGCTCCACTTTGGGAAGAAGTCTGCACTCTGTCCTGGCAGCATAAAGCAGGGATGCTTCCATGCAGTTGTATTTCAGAGTGGAGTGGGAATTCTTACACTTGACCCTGCAGTATAATGGAATGCACTTAAGAAGAACAGGTTTTCAAAAATCAGTTTTCCATAATTGCCAAGTTCATCCAGCTGCACTTGTCCAGCCAGGCTGCACTTTTGCTCCACCCCTGTTGCTCCTTTGCTGATGTCCTGATGTATTCTCCATGTCTCATGTGCACCTTGTAGCTTTTTGGGATGCACAGCTTTTGGAATATCCCTTCACATCCCTCACCCTATGAGGACTGAAGCAACAACCTCCCAGTGCCACTGCCCATCTCATTGCTGCAAGCTGGTGTTTGCAATTGTCATATTTCACTATGGGAAACTGCAGGAGTTCTTTAAAAATGAATGGCCAGGAATGAACTTGAGCCAAACGAGGCAAGTGTTTTGTCTGAGAACCATTTATTTGTAACAAAAAAAAAAAAAAAAAAATCAAAGGATTTTTTTGGGATTCTAGCCCAAACCAAAGGGCTAGAAAAGACAGAAAAGTAGGAAGGGAAATGGGAAAGGAGTCGGTGAGAGGACAGAGAGAAAAAGAGAAGAACAGGCAGAGGCAGAGGCAGAGGCAGAGGCAGAGGCAGAGGAAGAGGCAGAGGCAGAGGGAGTGTTACCATGGGAGGCCAGGGAGTGCCATCGACATCCCTGCGGCAGGGGCTGGGCATGCGGCCTGCCCATGCACAGCGGCAGCAGGGGACTGGACACGAGGTGAGGGGAGCTCCGGCCAGAGGTCCGGAACCCTGGACAGGGATTGCTGTGGCGGGCTGGCTCGGAGGTAGGTGGAGTTGGACACAGGTAGCTCAGGCAGAGATGCAGAGAGGAAGCAGACAGGATGTTGGTCAGAAACATAGGGAGGCGGGACAGACGTGAGAGCGAGCAAGAGCCAGTGAGGGCAGGAGACCCAAGAGGCAGTCTGGGGCTAGGGAAAAAGGGACAAAACACGGGCCAGGGCCAGGGCAAATGAGTAGCGAGTCAGTGGGCAAGCTGGAGCCAAAGGAAAAGGCACAAGATCCAAAAGGCCCCTACACTCAAAAAGCCCAAAGCCAAAAAGTCTCCAAAAAGCTCCCAAATGACAACTCTCAAAAAAAGCCTCCACTCAAAAAGCAAGCTTCGAAAAGTGCCAAACCAAACCCCTCCCGAAAGAGAAAGC
Source organism: Anomalospiza imberbis (assembly GCF_031753505.1). Classification (NCBI taxonomy): domain Eukaryota; kingdom Metazoa; phylum Chordata; class Aves; order Passeriformes; family Viduidae; genus Anomalospiza; species Anomalospiza imberbis. The sequence goes on from NC_089721.1 coordinate 73,928,293, forward strand.
ATAGTCTCCACAGCCCCAGGCCTTGTGAGGCAGTTGCTTTTTGTGCCCTGGGCCCTGCCAAAGCCTGCCTGCTGGCAGGTCTCCATTGGCCCAGTTCAATGTACCACTGCAGTCCATTGGTGGACATCTTTTGCCATCTGATTGGAGAATGTCTCTGGGGTACAGCGTCTTGGTGATCTCCTGCTGACTGCTTGTCCCATGTAAGACAGGAACTGTTGCCAGGTGAAGTTCCCTCTGAGAAAGGCTTTCCTCCATCTTTTCCTAGCTGCCTCCTGGATGTGGCACTTGTGCAACCCCTCCCCCATATGCCTCTGACAACCATTGGTAAGGCAAATCAAAATGAAATTGGTTTCTGACAGCCATCTGCTGGCCCCTGTCAAGGCACTGGTGCCCTGAGGAACCCAGTATCACCAGATGGAGCAGGAATCCCTTGCACTGCTCTGAGTCCTGGGAGACTCAGCTTCTTGTAGGCAACAGAGGGTGATAACTTCTGGGAATGGAGGAAAGCCATTAGACCTTCAGAATCCACTGCATCACAATGCATGTCTCACCTCCCAGGCAGTAAGGTCCTGGAAGGGTCTAGAGCTTGGACATCACTATCAGCAGTTGTCCATCATCACCTCAAAGAACTGGAGCACTTCTCCTATAGAGACATCATGAGAGATGGGGTTGTTCAGCCTGGAGAAGAGGTCTCCCTCTTTCTCTTCATTGAGATCTCAGGGTCCCTTCCAAGACTTGAGAGTGCTCCAAGACAGCTGGAGAGGGACTTTGGACAAGTGCCTGGAGAGACTGGACAAAGCTTCCCACTGACAGAGGACAGGATTGGATTGGATATTGGGAAGAAATTATTCCTTGGTGAGGCCCTGACACAGGCTGCCCAGAGAAACTGTGGCTGTGCCATCATGGGAAATTTTCAAGACCAGGTTGGATAAGGCTTGGAGTTTGGATCTGGTCTGGTGGGACATGTCCCTTCCCATGGCAGGGTGTGAAAACAGATGAGCTTTACAGGTCCCCTCTAGCTCCAGCTTTCTATGGTTCTAAGATTGAATTTGTGTATTTCCCAGCACTTTTTAAGGATGGCAGAGAGTGTATGAACCAAACTGAATTTTCCTTGCAGAGCATGTGCCAGTGCCTGGTAAGCTTTCAGTAGAGATTCATGGCCTAGCAGCAAAGGGACTTTACAAGAGAACACTGGGAGCCATGTTGTGGCTGTCCTGTGTTTGCAACGGCAAGGATTGCCGTTTCTTGCTCTGTTTTTTATACTTTTTGTACTTCTGCTGTCTTTCAGCCTTGCTAGGTTAAAAGAGGAGCGAGTCGTCTGTCCTGCAGCAGGCAGGCAGTGCCCGTTCCTCATTAAGCCCTTCCACGTCTGGATGTGAAATGCCATGGCAGCCTGCTGGTAGCAGAACAGTGGGATTAGACCTGACAAAACTGCGGTGAGAGGCATGGAATCCTCCTGTCTCTTCAGGTGTTAGGCCCCATACTGCTTTCTTCAGTGAAAATGCCCTTCAAGGATGCAAATATGGTTTTAGCTCAAACCTTCATACACATGGCGATTGTTTAAGATGCCCGGGCATTGTCATTTATACTTTTAATGAATAGGAAATGCAGACCTTTGGTTAAGCAAAGGAATGTGTCTGTATTGTAACAGATTTTGCAGACAAGGGCAAGATGCAGTCTAGCCAGGAAAGACAGGAGCAGAGATTGCAGGTACACAGGAGCTGGTACAAAGAGATCAAAGTGACAGCTCCTTTGCCAGAATTCCTGCAGTGGGCCATGATGGCTAAGAGCAGGAACATCTGGAAATAATGTCACAGACAGCTGGTGAAGACTTATGGCTTCTGTCTTAAGATTTCATGACCTATTTTCCTTCCAAAAAAAAAAAAAAAAAAAAAAAAAAAAAAAAAAAAAAAAAAAAAAAAAAAAAAAACCAAACAAAAATTTGAAAATTTTGGAAGAAAAAAGAAAAATTCTTTATATGTACATTCACTTTCTTGAAGCATCTAGGAAGCATCTTTTTTACAGTGGTGTTTCCAAAGCAGTGGGGCTACTGATCATACCTGAACAGTGAACTGACAAGCATGCTCCAGCTGCCACTCAGCTAGATGGACTTCTTTCTGCCTACAAATTTGTAGTAACTCTCACTCATTCACCCTCCAAAGCCCTGCTGGACAAGAGGCTTTGGGCCCACCTGAAACTGATTTACATGCCCTTGCTTCAAACGGAGCAGTAGGCATTGAAAATGTAGCCAAAACTGCAGAGCCAATGTTTCTTACCATATGCATGAAAAACTGACCCACCCACAGCAAAACAGGGAGAATTTGGCAGTCTGCAGCAACCTCCAGTACAAGTAAAGGCTAGGAATTAGCAATGGGACATATTTTGCAGAAATATCAAAAGAATAGGAATGAATCTCACAGAGAACTTCCAAAAGGTATAAATTTATGCATCATGTTGTGCAATTTCATGTGTATGTGCAAAAAGACACAGTGGTGCTAAAATGTGCAAGAGCCCTGTGGAAGGAAGGACTGGTTCTTAGCTAGCTCCCCTAATTTATATGCTGGACATGACATTCTATCGTGTAGAATATCCCTTTGAGCAGTTTGGGACAGCTGCCCTGGCCATGCTTTCTCCTGACTGCTTTCTCACACCCTCTCTGTTGGGAAACTGAACAATTTGTCTGTGGGCAAAAGAAAAGTCCTTGATTTAAGATAAGCACTACTTACCATCAACCAAACATCCGTGTGTTATCAACCTTATTCTCATCCTGAATCCAAAACACAACACTGCACCAGATACTGGGAAGAAAATTATTTCAGCCAAAACCAGGACACCATCCCAGCCAACAGGTAACACATTTAGATCAGACTGAGTGTGCTGCTCCAGTCATCTCTTCCATCCTATGTTCCTATTAAGCCTCTGCCACCTCACAGCACCAGGAAAGTCACACCTGAAAGAAGAACACTTAATTCTGACTCCTAACTCTATTTACCCCCTTGTAAACAGCCTCTTATAACACTTTAAATTGTCCATGATGGCAGCAATGCTTAATTAATGTGGAACTGACAAATGGATACATCATGATTAATGTTATTATAAAGAATACATCTGCATTTTGGTATAATGCACAGAATGTCTGACTTCCCAGGAAATGCCCAGATAGAGAGGCTGTCTTTTATATTCATAGGGAAAGAATAATTCCTCTGAAAGAATGTCTTTGTAATTTAGCATGAATTAATGTCTCCTTATCACACTGTGTTAACCAGAGCAGCAATTTATCTAAATCCTATATATGAAATGTGGACTCTTGTCTAAGAATACCCAGTAATGGAGAATTTTTTTGAAAAAAATACATTTACTGTAGATCATTAAGGCCCAGTCTACTAAGTGGCGTTTAAATTAAATAAAGTTAAATAAACTCTTCTTTAATATACCACTGTAACTTTTTCATTAACAAACATATTAAGGTCTTTTTCATTTATATACAGCTGATGCAAACCTATGATAACTAAAATATTCCATTAGGACAGGAAAATGTAATTCAGAGTGTCTATATGGTAAGAAAGGGGAGGAGTCTGGCACACCAGCCTCCCATCTCTCGATGTCTGTATGCCAGTCCTGCAGGAACTTGCTATAGGTTTGTCTGTACAGCCTGGCTCTGGAGTTAGTCAGAAGTGTTGGAAAATCATAGAAGATCCTAGAAACATTCTTAGTTGGAAGGGACCCCAGGTTTCATCAAATCCAGCTCCTGGAAGTCCTTGCTGAACTCAGATCTGCAGACTCAGCCTGGACATTGTCTCTCCCTCATACATAATCTCTGCTGGTTGGTTTTGCTAGATTTCTCCCTCAGCATCTATTTAGTAGGTGCCATTGTGTGGATGATTTTTCAATATATTGTCATATAACCAATAAAAATTTAAATGAGAAGACCTTGTCTGATTCTTTAAAATCTATTATACCTAGGAACATATTCTGTAAAATAAAGCATTTTAGGTCACAACCACAGCATAACATCAAGATGCTTTCTAATTTTTTTACTTCTTGTGATTTGTGTGTTTTTAGAAATTATCACTACAGTTTTCTGTTTCATGCCATGCATTTCACGAATAGCATGCATGCTGCCCCAATGTACTTCCCTCCTTGCTATATCACAGACAGTTGTACCTGGTTCGAATTATTTTCATATTCATGGCATGCCTGTGCCATGCCCTTTCCTTCTCAGAGCTATGAATCACCACATTCTGCCTCTCTTGTAGTCTGAACCTAAATGGAAAGCTTTTCAGCTGTGTCTCCCACAGATAACTCTGCCGGGACAACCTTGCCTGGAGCTTGCCTCTGACATGTGGAAACTTGTATTTGCACCACATTTAAGGGGCTGCCCTCTTTCCTTTACAACCTGCAAACTGCTGTCAGCTCGTGGTGCTCTCTGCCTGCTCCTTCTCAGCTGGAAGTACCACCAGGCACATAGAGCCTTGCAAAGACCAAAGATCTGGATAGGCCTCTTGCATAATCCTTATTGTCCCAGTTAACATAATAATTCTCTGTCTGTTCATTTCTTTCACAATCATAAAAGGAAGGCTCAAAACTATCACATGTATATTTTTTACTGGTCCATAACTAATGTGACCAATATGAAACTCTGACTCTGTATGTCCACATACCATCACTGGAAGAGAAACGTGTGTGCAGCAAAAGTTTTCTTACCGTATGGGATAAAAAAAGTAAACATAACATTCGACTCCGATGTAACAACTAAAATAACTTTTAATTGTTTCCCCTTCTCTTATATTTTATGCTTGGCTGATCCTGCTTGTGGGCCCTGGAAAGGCCAGCTCATCAGTTTTTGTTGTTAATCAAGAAGAGTAATGGTGTAAGTTATAAACATATGAGATGATTCTTTGCTGAATAGGACAACAACTTTCAGAAAACACAAAGTAGGTTTTAAAAACTTTTTTGATTAGGGAATTTTAAGATTGCTATCTGAACAAACAAGGATCCCAAAATGTGCTGAGAATCCAGAATGGAGGAACAGCTTCTCCCGTGTTCCTGGTGAAGCAGTTGCTGTTTTAGAAGTAGGGCTCTCACAGGGCATTAGTGGCTCAGGGCACCATAACTACTCTGCTAAGGATCAGAAAACACTGCAGCAAGGGAAAATGGCAGAAAAATGTTCCACATACCCTGGATCCCGTGATAAGTACTGCAGCAAGGACTGTGAGAGTGGTATTGACACTTCTGAGAAGGTGTCATTGGTTCTTAGATGCGGGGCAGGAAGAGGGAGCATATCATAAACCCAGCTGACTTGAGACAATAATTCCTGGCTCATTGTCCAGTTTGTGGCCCACAGACCACTCAGTCCACCCGGTGACTCTGCTTGGGCAACCTCACACACAGGGCTACCTGTGTGGCAGTGGAGTTTGGGTGTCAGGGTCACTACTATGCCAGTGACCAACTGCTGAGGAATTGGAAAGGGACATCTTTTCAAGGAAAAATGGATAGAATTGTTCAATTTTTTGTGAAAACAAGTACTGGAGTTACCTTGCAGCCCACTGGCTGGTTCCTTCTGCCTTGCAATGGCTCACGGCTGCCCTCGTTTGAAGGACAGGTGGGCTGCCCCTGTTTAGTGGGACAAGAGGCCTATTTGGCCACTTGGCAGAATGGAAGTCAAAGATGGGAATGAATAAACCCTGACACTGGTGGCACTGCACACTTTGCCTAACATCAGTCCATCCACTCCTTCAGGGTCCATCCCTGTAAGTTGCTCACCCAAGTCTTCCCACGATTGTTCCATCTGGCAGGAAAGCATGGAAATGTGTGCAGTTTTTTCTTGTCTTGGTGATGCAAACAAGGGCCCCAAAGAGAAGAAGGCTGGGAGTAGTGTGAAGCTGGGGGAGAGGCTGGTGATGGAGAGGAGAGGAGGAAGGACCTTATTGTGGTGCCAGGAGCTGGACTGTGTTGCTGCCAAAGAGGGACAAGACCAATGTGGGATGTAGGCAGGTCGGACTGCTGAAACAACTCCTTATAGTGCTGAGTGGTCCTTAAAGCCGGCTCAGTGTGCAACACTAATCACACTGTCTATTTACAATGCACATCGTCTAAGAAATGAAATGCAAAAGTCAGTGGCTTATTGCAAGACAGCATTTGACAAGCAACAGCTAAGAGAAAACTCTGAAGGAACTTTGGGCAGCAAAACACAGCAAAACAAAGCCATTTCTAGTAAGTATTGGTAATATGCAACACAAGCCTACAAATTGCTGAAGGAAGTGGAGTGCGACAGTCTACCTCCCTCTAAATATCAGGTCTGATTTAAATTTTATTATTAGCAGTAATTTACTTCTCCAACCAGGAAACTTTGAGGGAAGAAATGGCTAAATTTTTTAAAGCACATCTAGGAAGTACCATTGTATCATGAAATCCTTTTGCTGTGTATGTACTGAGTTCTGAAGTGGATTTAAATGGATGAACTCTGGTGCAGCCTGCTCAGCTATGCATGAAGAAAAGAGTTGGAGGTGTAGAAAATGCCAAATACCTTTCTCATATGCATATTAGGCTATTTGTAAAGATAAAACTATCTTTGTGTTTTCAGTTTATAATATCTCTTTTGTAATAGTAAGAAACAGCATTGATTATGATTTGCTGTTTTCACTGCTTTGTGTGATTATTTGGAACAGGTAAAGAATCACACCCAGAACAGGCACTAAATGGAGAGGAATAAGGGACAAACGAATAAGAAAAGTTTCTATTTTTTGAAGCTAGGGCATTGCTTCTGTGGGGATCCCCTCACTTCTATATGGGTGACCCAACAGGGGCCAGAGTGAGGAAAGGGGGATGCCAGTTGATGGGAATTCCCAGAGCCAAGGTGATGTTTCCAGGAACAAGTGGTGTTCCTGGGGCTGGTTTACACTCTGGTCCTGATGGTATTTGTGCACTTTGGAAACAGTGTTGAACAAAATCATTAAATATGGCAGAGGTTATTGAAGTATCTTCTATCCATCTCTAACTTGTAATTAAGGTATTCTGAAGTGTCAGACGAATGGGAACCAGGATGCCAAAATAAGATGCCACAGATCTCCTATCTTCTGCAGGCCACCTCTGAGAGGTCAGATTTCTGTAAACATGAGCATTTGGAATAATTCATGGAGTAAAGTTTCATTAAGGCAAACTATAACTTCAGTCACAAACCCTATGCACTGTCTGAATCCAGAACAGAAGCCCAGAATTGTGAAAATCTGAAGATGCAGATGAGTGCATCAGACACAGACTAAACCGATCCCTGAAAAACCCTGTCATCTGGATTTGTTCTTGACATACATCCATGGTGCCCATTCAAGACTCTCTTCTACAAGCCCAAGGGAGCACAGGAGAAAAGAAGCAGCTGGGAACCCAAATTACAAACTCATTGGAAGGAACATCTCATACAGGACCCTTACAAATTTGTTCCAGGGAAGGCTCAGGGAAACAAGGGTAACTACCAAGCAGAAAAAAATCTGTACTCTGCTGCTGGAGGGAAATATATTCTTGAAGGGATGTATATATATTATCACTGATGGACTGTCCTACTCAGCAAGAGAAGAACTGGTGTTCTCTGTGTTCATGTATGTGCTTTATGTGTCTGTGTTGATCTGTGTGGCTTGCTCTTTTCACATATGTGAACATAGGTGGGTGCTTGTGCACCCCCTTGGAGCACATGCTCAGGCTGCTTGTGGCTGGACCTCACCTGGGCTGCTGGATCTAGCACTTAATACCACCATTCTTCACCACCTGCCAGCTGTGTGATGTATCTATATTTCACTGAAACAGTGCTTCATTCTCCAAATGTGTGATTCTTTCCACAGCAAAAATTTATTTCTCAGATCCTGGATTTCCATCCCTCATGTGGTGGTTTTCAGAATTTTGTTAGAAAGGCAGTCCTCAGAAATTTCAGACTGGTGTCTGCATTAGAGGGATTAAATACACCTACGTGCAGGTATAGAACTGCAACCCTACTACAGTGAAAGAAGGGGAAGATCCTAGGACTTGGCCAAGTCCATAAGGAACAGCCTCTAGAGATCATGCTTTCCAGGTCTTATGTTAACAATAACTAATACACCTTCTTGTGCTACATGGTGCTGGCAGCTCTCTTTCTATTGTACAGAAATGTAAACAATTACGATATTAAACCTATTCACTTGTTTTGACTTTAACTTACTAAGTAAGCTAAATTGAATGTTAAGTTAAAACAACTTACAATGCAACACAACAAATGCTGTGAATGACTGTTACTACATAAAGGTGGCAGTGCCCAAGCCAATTTTTAACCTGTCTAGTCTGTGCAGGAAAGTGGAAGTAAATAAGTATTTTTTTAAAAATGCATTGTTCCAATGAATTTTGCTCTTTTGGACATGCATGTCTTGCAAAAGAAGGGATGCTGGGGCAGAAAAAGTATCTGACACATTTAAATTCATGCTCCTCAAAAGACTGGTAAAAAAAGGTCATCAATTCACCCAGTTAATTTTTGGTCTAACTAGGGAAACCTAACATCCCAGTGGACAGCCAGCAGTTGCTGCTCATGGAAACCTCCGCTGCATAAAATGAATGGCTTATTTTCAGACCATCAAATCCATTTAACAGGGAGGTGAAATATGCAATTAGTATCATAGAAATGAGCTTCAGTTCATGATACATCTTAATTAGCTATGTAATTTTATTTATGTTCCATTTGTAAAATACAATCTTGTAATTACTGCCTAAATGTTGAGTGAAGTTGGTTTTGGGGGTTTTTTAGCCTTGAGTCATAAAGGAAAAAGAAATGTTTGGCAGATGGGGAGGGAAGTTTTCTGAGGTTAAATGAGGTTTCAGTACACACATGCTCCACCACTAATTGAAAGGCTGTGGATTACGTGTTGGCTTTTGGGTATCAAATATAATAAACAAATAGAAAATCACAAGTAGTCTAAATAGCTGTTCTGGTGGGATCTGTTCATATAGTATAATTTCTGCTAGGAACTATTTACTTTTCATCTCAGGTAAAGGGGAACAACATACACCAGATTTTATTTGTACTGCACCAATCCTGCTTAGGATTATTTTTTGATGGAAATCTGTTTCCTGAGATGAGAAATCACTCTTGTTTGTCCACAATCCTCTTGGAAGAATAATGCTTGAAAGACTGCTCTTTGGTGAGGAAAATCTCCTTTTCAGATGCATCTATGAGTCTAACATTTTCCTACTTACTCAGAATGATTATCCATGGCCAAACACCTAGTAAATGAATCAGTCTTGCTGGTGTGCCCCCAGGAGTGATCATGGCTTTTTTGGATTTGATTGGACAACAGCGACATTTTAGCCTCAGCAGACCTCGGACAACCTTAAAATAGGATTCTCAAATTCTCCCAGTGTGACATATGTGACCATGCAGAATGCTATAGAGTGTGTTTTGCAAAGGGTGAGAAAAGGCAAATCCTGTGGAAAAAACAAACCAGGGGGAAACCCCCATATTTCACAGTAGACGAGGAAGGGTCATATCTCCAAGGTAGGTGGGTGTCAATACTATGGCAGGTGATGCAAAATCACTCTTTCATAAGTATTCAAGAGCACTGCTTAGCTCACTCCTCACAATCCTGCTACATGCTAGCTTCGAAAGAAACAAATAATCATGGAACTATAAAATCATTTAGGTTGGAAAATCTTCTTAAGATCAAGTCCAATCATTAGGTCAGCATTGCCAAGGCCACCACTAAACCATGTCTACAAGCGCCATATCTATATATCTTTTAAATCCTTCCAGGGATGGTGATTCTACCACTGCCCAGTGAAGCCTATGCAAGGGCTTCACAGCCCTTTTAATTAAGATTGTTTTCCTAATATCCAAACTGAACCTCCCTTGGCATAATTTGAGGCCATTCCCTCCTGACCTGTCACTTGGTACTTGGGAGGAAAGTTCAGCCTCTACCTCCCTAGAACTACTTTCATGTAGCTATAGAAGCTGCAGAAGATTAAGGGGATGCAAGTTTGAGAAAGCATTGGTACTTGACAGGCTAAAAAACTTCCCCAGAGTCATTCACAGTGCATAGCGAATTGATGCGTTGTAATTCAGAAGAAAGAAGTCATCCAAAGTAGTCAATATGTTACCTTGGGGCTTACTCCCTGGCTTTGTATATGTCATGTTCCTGCTTTTATTCAAAGAGGCATTTCATTAGGGTGTAAAAACATTTTCATTTAGAAAAGCTGTCTTGCAAAATTAGTGAGCATGTAAAGCCTTCTAAAACTATTCATGGTTACTTAATAACTGATTAATAATTAAATGATAGCTTGTAATTAATTACAATACATACAACAATTCCTAGTTCTGTAAAGCAGAAGAGCCAGAATGGACTAGGGAAGTGCCTGCAAAACCAGCAACAAATCATGATGCTGCTGATCAGTGTCATCTGTTCTCCACTTGGTCTGTGACTGCCCCTCTCCAGAAGAGCCAATGCCTCCTGGAAAAGGAGCAGAAAAATGCTGGAGATAGGAGCTTTGAGAGCTTCAGCTTTGACAGGTGGGTGGTGGGGAAATAACTCCCATTCTGAGGTATCAGCTGGATACACATGTGCAAAGCTGATACTTCATCAGGAAGCATTTGCTGTCAGAAGGCATGCCTTGGGTTCATCAGAGCCCAGAAACTTGATGATTCCTAATAGATGATACTGGAGAACAACCCTCTGTTGAACCTTCTGCAAAAGAATAGACTACTGTGTGTACGGTGGCACTGGCATATGGGAAGGTCCAATTCACCTCATTACAAAGTCACAGGCATTCCAGTTAGTGTCCAAAAAAAAAAAAAAAAAAAAATCTGGCTACTGAACCACTTTGTCAACTCTGTATTGTGATTGAAATGGTGCTGCAGGAAATTGGAGATCAGTGAGTCCTACCTCCTCACCAGGACTTTTTCAGCATGGCCTGGGAGAAGGGTTTTCAAGTGTTGACACAGATCAGAAACCACATGACCTTAGATGTGTTCACTTATAGCTTCAGAATTCCTGCATTGAGTGATGTGGCTTCAGAGAAGTTACTCTTTTTAATACATTCAGTAACAAATGGATGAAGGTACCCGGGGTAGACTGGGAGTTATCCAGGGAGCAGAGAAACACTAGCTGCACTGCTGGGGGAAAAGCTGTCTAGATGGAGGGACAGGCAAGCTGGAGGATCTTAAATCAATGTATTTTCTTCTGCTTCTGAAGGGCAGAGCCCTGAGGGTGGCCTGGGGCTGACCCATCCTAGCAGGGCAGAAGACTACAGGTGGCTAGGGACTCTGAGCTCCAGCTCAGCCAAGAAGTCCAGGAATGTTCTGTCTTTTGCAGAACTCTGAATTTTGAAGCTCAGATACCAAGAGAAGCACCCATTAATAACTACAATTGCCTGGTCTCCCATTCCTCCCCTCCGCCCCCACCCCATCTCATTCTGGCTTTTCCCCCTGGAATAGTTCCCCCTCCCACTAACCCTGGATCTCTTGCAGTACACCCTGTATTACAGGAAGATGTGGTCTCCTGCTGCATTCCCAAAGATCTACCGGAGTGGAATAGAATAGAGAAGAGGAGAAATCCTGAAGGGACTTTGCAAAGCAAATCCAGACGGATATTTGTCCCAGGATCAATCCAGGACTTTCCTCTTTGTCCCAGACATACTGATGGAGGAACAGGACAGTGGTTGTTTGGCTGGATGCTACAGCTTGTTGATGACGAAAGAAAATCAGCTGCCTCTGGGCTTGACACGGGCCTGTGAGCTCTTTTCATTAAGGGAAGAAACCAGCTGCTGAGGCCCCCAGGAGAGTCTCAGGGTTGCAGAAGAGAGAGGGATAAATGAATTGTGTCACTTTGCAGTGACTTGGAAAGGGATAACAACATATCACAAGCAGCACCTTGGAGATCTTACTGTGCAAATAGGGAAAGAGTGGGCGACAATCAAACTGTGGTGATGCCAGTGATCACATCCAAAACCAGAGTTGCCAGCATGTTCCTTGCAAGAAGTTCTCCACCATAATTGCAATTCCAGAGACAAACAGCACACCCATATCTAACTCCAGAGAATTTAGGCAATGTCCATTTAGGAAGATTTGACTGTTTTCTTATTATATATGTCAGTGTGTCCAAATGAATTAAAATATGGAAAATTATCTGAAGAACTTCCTGGTTTTTAATGATTTATCGTGCTCCAGTGCACAGGGAATGATGAATAATCAGAATTCCCCCAGAGCAGAATTTGTGAACCCCACTTAGTTCTATCAGGGAGCAGGAAGGAATTCCCAATATCATAGTGATAATGTCTGCAGATGCCACAGGTTAGTTGAGTGTCTGATTTGGTAGATAAATCTGCAGAGTATGCTGGTTTTACTTGACAGACATATCTTTCACATGATGAAATGCAAGGTCAGGCAGGTAAGTGCATGAAATGTTCTCAGACTTTTAGAAAGGAGGGAAGTTGAGTCACCATCCCCGGAGGTATTTAAAACTCATGTGGACTTGATATTTGGAGACATGGGTTAGGGGTGGCCTTGGTAGTGCTTGGGGAACTCTGTTCTGAGCACCACAGCAAAGTAAAGTGTTTCAGAGTCTGGAAATATGTAGACAAACTGGGCATGGCTTTTTGTAAGTCTCCTAGAATAACTCACAGCCTGGAAACCTTACTTGATTTGAGAAACTGAAGGAGGAGCAGCCCCTTTGGTTGTTCCAAGGGTCAGTTTGAAAACAACTTGACCTATCTGGTCTGAAAAGCTTAAGCTTTGAGCACAAGGCTGCAATCTGGCAAAGAAGAGCTCCTGCACTGAGCAGAGACACAATGGGAATCAAGAATTGTGTTGGGCAAAGACAGGATATCTTGAACACATTTAAGTTGGGGGGATAACTGAACACTGAATCCTTTGCAAAAAAATGAGTTTTTCACTATTGACTCCTCTAGGTGTAGCTTCAAAAGACAAATTTGGTGCTGGCCCTGGACTTACTGAGAAAGGTTGATGGTAAAAAGCTCTCTCATTCTGGGAGACAGGGCAAATGGTGTATTGTCTCCTTTGGCCTTGCCACATTAGGTACTATGCATTGAACTTCAACAAGAGTGCAATAAAACCTGTGAAGGTTTGGGGTGGAGGTCCTGCAGCATCACCTTCACTCCTGGGTTAGGATAGAGAGAGAATGTTTTCCTTAAACACTGGAGACAGTCATTCTATTTTGACTCCTAAAGTGCAGAACCAACATGGTAGTCAGAAGCCTTGGAAACAGAATCTGAAAGGCTGAATAAATGTGCCATGTTGCTCTGCTGCAACATCTTGGATGAATTCCACCATGCGGAACAGACCTGTCCTGGAAAGGTTCATGTTTGGAGTCCATAGGTGTATCTGGCTGACAGAGACTGACCTCCAGCAGCTCCTACAGAGGAGGCTCTGTGTGCACAGACCTTGGCCCCTGGACACCTGTATAATTGCTTTAAACCTCTTCTTTGGGTCAATAAATCCCTACCAACTATTTTCTAAAAAGGGAAGTACACAGGTGACAAACTGCTTACAGTAGAAATAATGTGAATATTAAGTTAATCAAAGCATTCACATTGGAAGGGATTAAAAGAGGGAAGGGGGAAAAAAAGCCAGCTCGTAACAAGCAATCCATGTCACTTTTTTCCCTCCTGTGTACTCTTGCTCTGTCCCATTTGTCTAGCAGTAATCTACATTTCAAATTATTACATGGGAAGCTGAAGTGGTAGTGACAGGGATAAACGAAGCTTGTTAAACTAATAGCTGCACTAATGCCCAAATATGTGAACTTCCAGAGTCAGGCAGCATCCAAGGCTGCCGGAGCTGTCAGCCCCACTCCCCCTGGGCTCGTCCGCCAGCCGCTGCCACATGATGAATGGCCCTGTCGAGTAAATTCATCCGGGGCCCAATTAAATAGGCAGAAATGAACTAGAGCCGTCAACCAGGGAGAGAGAAAAGGAGAGGGAGGGAGGGAGGGAGGGAGGAAGAAAGAGAGAAGATTTAAAAAAAACACAAGGGGTGGGAGGAGGGGAGAAATATTCCTCACAAAGTCAAGGAAGCTCTGGCGCAGTGAAGTCATTCTGTCAGAAAATGGCCATTTAATGCTTTGCCGAGCCCACGACAGATAAGTCATCTGAGGAAGCTTTAGTGGAGTCCCAGGGCATTTCATTTATTAATTATCAGCTTTGAGTGGGGATTGCAGTCGCCTCTGTCTCTTCCCCATCCCTTTTCTCCACGGAACACTGTCAGACCCATGCCTCCACCCTGTCAGGTGGGAGGCAGCTGAGCAGCCACGGGCAACTTGGGCACATAGAGGTAGGGACAGAGGAGAGAAGGCTCTGTGAGCTCTTCATGTATCCTTCTACTTCATCTTTGTCAAAAAATCCAGCCATGGCACTTCAACCCTAGCTCCAGCCCTCTCCTTTCCCTCTCGGTCCCAAAAACCCCCAACACCACCACAAGGGTACTCAGACCCCACAAAACAGTCCTACTTGCTCCACAATATCCCCTCCCATGCCCCATCCACTCCCCTTTGGGCAAACCAAGCCCTGAGGAGATGTCTCCTCTGGTGCAAGTGGGCAGGGGCAGGGCCTATGGATAAAGCAGCCTTTGGAGGCCATGTTCTCCCTCAGGAAACCAGAGATGTGTTGGGTGGCTTTGGATGAACATTCCACCTGCATGAAAGACCTCCTGTCCCACTTGTCCTTGCTTTATCCCACCACCCCTACTCCCACCCACATTTGCCAGCTCAGTGCTGACCCCTGCCTGATGTGGTGCCTGCCTATCATCAGCAGAAGCAGGCAGTGATGGCGTAGGTGAAGGCACACCAGGCAGAGCTGATGACCTTGGTGAGTCCTCAACCAATTTTCCCTGGTAGACTCCAGCACACTGGACGACAGCCACTGAGTGCTTCTGACAATCTTCTGAGAGCCTTCTCCAAATCCACAGTTTTTTTCCTGCTCTGTACACAGACACGGCCAGACAGAGCCACATCTCAAGGAAATCTTGGCACTGCTTTTGGTGAGGTAGCCCCTTCCTCCACCCTAAGACCCTAAGTTCTAGCTAAAACACCCTTGGGTTTCAGGGTGGTGAAACCCAAAGGCTATTGGTGAAACCCAAAGGCTATTATTCAGCACTGCAGCTTCACATCACAAAGGACTTGCCCCCTCTCACTTTCTGGCCACACACTTAGAATAATTTCTAAAAATAACAGATTAGTTATTTTTATTGACAAGGTACATGACATGGTGTTTGGTGAAAGCGCCTAAATTAATGCAGGAGCACTCTCACAGCCCAGGAAAGTGATGTTTACATAGTGAAAAGCTGGAAAAAAAAGTTGCTGTTCATGGTGAGATACATGAAGAATGAACAGTCTGCAGGGTGAAGAGCAGCTGGCAGCCCAGTTGGGCTGTTCTCTAATCCATACTAACTGCTGGTCATGATTCTTGATCCATCGAGGCTGCACAACTATTCAGCTGTGCAGAGATTAACATCTTGGTAAACCTTGTCCTAGCTCTGCTTCATTTGGTGGTTCCCCTGTCTGGGGACAATCTCTATAGCACTGAGACTTTTGTTCACCTCTGCCAAGTTTCTCTAGCCCTGTAGATGCAAGTTCAGGGCATCATCTAGCCATAGATTCATAGAACCATAGAATGGCCTGGGTGGGAATGGACCTTAAAGATCATCTTATTTCAACCCTTGTCTTACCTTGTCTGGAATATTTCTGGGGATGTGGCATCAACAACTTCTCTTGTGCCTCACCACCCCTACGGTCAAGAACTTTTCCTAATATCTAATCTAACCCTACTCTCTATCCAATTGGCTCTCCCCTCCACTCCACTCCCCTCCCCTCCCATCTGAAGAATGATTTCAGTTTGTAAAGCCTTCAGAGACCATCGAGTCCAACTGTTCCCTCAGTATTTCCAAGACCACCACTAACCCATGTACCCAAGTGCCACACCCACATGGCTTTTAAAACCCTTCAGGGATAGAGATTTTAGCACTGCCCTGAGCAGCCTGTATGCCTGTAACTAGGGCATACAGGACCCAGCACTTCTTGCTGAACCTCATCCTGCTGACCTCAGGCCATTGAAAAAGCCTGTCCCGATCCCTCTGCAGAGCCTCCATGTCTTTAAGCTTGCAACACCTAAAGCTTTCTCTGCAATAGTTGCCCCAGTGTGTGCCTTCCAGTATTGTCCGGAATTGGGGGTCCCACCCACTTTGTCCTGGCCTCATAATGCAGTACCCTGCTCTACAGACAGCTGTGGAACACCATTGGCACAGCTTAACTGCCATGAGGTTCACCAGAAATGCTGATCTGCAATTCACACAGGAACCCACCCTCTGCCTCACCACTGTGTATGGCAGAAGACATATCCCATGGTAATAATATGTAAGTGACAGTGTAAAGCTTTGGCATAATGTCAGCATTTGCTTTCAGAACATTGGACTCTCTGCTGGAGCACAACAGAATCACTCACTGTGGCACCTAGTGCCTGGAGGATAGCTAAAGGAATAATTAAAGAGAAGTTCTGTTTGCACTAAAAATGTCAGATTATTTGGTTCTCTTTTTTACACAGGGCAAAGATTTTTCTTATCAAAAATCTATTCACTAAAATGCTAATGATAGTCAGTGATTAGAAACTGCTGCTCAAGTTTTGAAAGTTCCCAGTGGGTTTCCTAGACAAGGCATGTAGCTTGTCAGTTTAGGAAATGCTTTCAACAAATCAAACTTCAGGGTATGATTTTTTTAAAATATTTCATTTCCTTAATGCTTCACTGTGCTAAAGCCAACAGGGACTTTTGAGTTAAGTGATGAAGACTACATTATTAGTAGCAAAGTCAGTTCTGATAGAAGTCTCTCATGGCAAGGTGTTCTCAGATAGGCATAGAGGAACTGCTAGCAAATGTATGTGACGCTTATCTTAATTTAAAAGAATAATTGTTTTATTAAAGTGAATTATGAGCTTCTTATTTATTCGTGTTGGAAAAGTTGTCTGCCAAGAAGCACAGACTTCCAAGAAACAGAGGACATCTTCCTCCAACTTTAGTAAGATTAATGAAAACAAATTTTGTTGCAGGCAATACCACATTTATGCCAGCACCTGACATTCCAGGTAGGCACATTCAGGACTGTTTGTGGAACCTTTGCAGGCTTCCAAAGCATCACTGCTACCTCTGTTGCAGGGTTAGAGGAGAATGTATGATGCAGCCAGTAAGACTGCAGTTCAGATCCTGGACCCCAGCACACACTCTTGTGGGGGGCCCTGTTACCCCAAGAACAGCATTTCCTCCACCCTGACACAGGTACTAGTTTAGTTTACAGTCCCTCTTCTGCTAAAAATCCCCAGTTTAATCCTCTACCCAAAGTTTAATGGAAAAATTGCATTTAGATGAGATTGTTCCTTCTGTATCTGGGACTTTGGAGCCATGACTTACTACTTTCCAGTGAAAAACACAACTCTACAGCTTCTGTCAAGGAAGCCATGTGCAAAGTGAATGAACATCTTTGTGTTTTATGTCAAGACCCCTTGACAACCAACTGAATAAAGTCGGTTGGGCAACGTCAACAACTGAACTAAAGAAGCTCTGTGTATGCACACTTGCTCTTCAGAGTGGCTGTCCCATGGCACAGAGCTCTGCCAAGGGCTGTTCTCTAGGTTAGCCACTCCATCTTTATAAATCCAGCCTTTGAGAGAAAGTATGATTGAGATGGTCTTCTTCATTTCTTGCCAAGAAAGGCAGGAAGCATCATGCATATATTCATATCTGATTAGAGAATGGAAGTACATAGATGAAGGAACTGCGTGGGAAATAAGTGGTGGTCATCAATGAAGAGCAGGAGAAAATCTACTGGGCACACCCAGGAGTGCTTCTTTCTGCACAGGGCTTGCAGATTAGGAGATCTAAACAGGACTGTAAGTGTGAAAATGAAATAATTGAACTATTTTGATGCCTTTTAAGCTTCTCAAGTCTGCTCAAGCTGCTTCAAGCAAGTGGGAGAGTTTAAAATCACAGGGAAAAAAAACCAGCAGGTTTTTGGTTACTCTCGTTACTCTACTGATCAAGGGGAAACAAACCCATCATACTTCGTAAGAAATTAATTATAGATATATTGCTTACTAAATTTCCCAGAATTTGTTAAAGTATGGATTATTGCAGAAATAAGACAGCAGAAGGTATATTTAAAATGTTTTCTTTGCTGTTGTAAACAGTAATTAGGAGCAGCAGAGGAATTAAGTGATCTGAATGCATGCCTGGTGCTATATGTGTACATGAGTAGTACGTACACATACTCCTCCACCGGTTAACTCACCCCATGGGCTGCAGTGGTCCAGTGCTCTCAAGGATTACCCCAGAAAACATGTCCTCACCACACAGTCCCAGCCTTCAGCCTCCTGGTGCCTGCAGGATGGACAAGTCTTTGTTCACCCACCAGCACCCTGCTTCCCCTGGTTCCCATCCACTGCATGCCCTTACAGAAGCTACATCCCTCAACCAGGGTAGACAAGTGTTCTCCCCGTATAAGGCTTCACTACCATGCTGTGAGCAGCTTGTCTGATGTCCGCATGGCAGAGCAATCCACCATTTTTAGTGACTTGCCTGACCTTGGGGGTGGGGAAGAAGAGAAGACCCATACAGGCACTTCAACTAGATGGTTGATATCCCTTAAAGAAGAGGAAAATAAATAAAGCAGTAGATTGAAAAACCTTCCCTGCAATTCTTACCATACAAGGATCCTTATGAGGTAAAATGCCCTCTGATATTCATAATCCTCAAGATGAAAGGAAATTTCAGAAATCCCAAGGAAGGACTGGTGTGTGACCACAGCTGGAGATGAAGGGGAACTTTTGCCTCATTTGCATTCCTGCAGAGTTTGGTCACAGTTTATATCTACCCTCACCACTCTGCAGCAGTACCCACCTACCTCTGGTGCCACCTCTGGAGAAACTGAGGAAAAAATGTGGGATGGCAATGTGTTAGAGTTAGAATTTTTTTTCTTCTTCTTTATCTCAGGGAATTTTCTACCATTTGTTACCTAAGAGATAATGATGATACTTAAGAGAGATGAAAGATGAAGCCAAGGAGGAGGGGGAGGGCTGCAGCTCTTATATCTGAGGGGCTTCCTCTTGGGAAGAGCAGACATAGTGCAAGATTTGGCTTGGGGAGGTCAGAGGGGGAGGGAGGAGGGTGTTAGGCACTGGGCTGGAGGGGAACAGTCAAGTTGCTGGTACTGTGTTGAAAATTCACTGCCACCATGGAGTTCAGCCATTTACTGCTTCTCCTACTTGGAGTGAGGCTTTGCTTGTAAGAGTGGCCGTTGAAATGGGACCTTTTTTTAACACCCACACTCACTTGAATGGACCCTCACCATCTACTTGGGGGCCTCAGGGGAAAATCTGGGACCCTGACCCCCTCCCCACCACTCTGAGGGAGCATGGCCTGGCTGTTCGTGGGAACGTGGCTACTGCTGGCCAGATCCACTGTTTTTCTGCCACTGCTTTGGGTTTTTAAGTACACTTTAACCCAATAGCCCATGCCTGTCAGGATATCCCATAGCTCCTGCTATGGCTACAGAGTTTCTGCTACTTTTTGTTTGCCACTCTAGGGTCTGCTTGCCTCTGCTGTTTCAGCTTGCTGCTCCAAGGTTCCTGCTACAGTCCATTTCACCAGCCAGAGGGGCACTGAGACCAGCTGGTCTCTGAAGTTGTAAAGGAAGCCCCTTGCCTCTTTCTGCCGTTGGCTCACCCGCCATTTCCGCATGAGGGAGGCGTGGCCGATCTGCCGCCACAGCGCCCCCTGCAGCCGCGGGGGAATCACGGCATGCCCTGCCTGGCCGGGAGCCACCAGCGCCCCCGCTGGCTGTGCCCGGAACTGCACCAAGGGGGAAAGGCTGGGACTGGGTCTGTGCTTTGGGCTGGGACTGGGTCTGTGCTTTAGGCTGGGACTGGGTCTGTACTTATAGCTGGGACTGGGACTGTGCTTTGGGCTGGGACTGGGTCTGTGCTTGGAGCTGGGACTGGGTCTGTGCTTTGGGCTGGGCCTCGATCTGTGCTTTGGGCTGGGACTGGGTCTGTGCTTTGGGCTGGGACTGGGTCTGTGCTTAGAGCAGGGCCTGGGTCTGTGCTTTGGGCTGGGACTGGATCTGTGCTTATAGCTGGGACTAGGTCTGTGCTTAGAACTGGGACTGGGTCTGTGCTTTGGGCTGGGACTGGGTTTGTGCTTTGGGCTGGGACTGGGTCTGTGCTTTGAGCTGGCACTGGGTCTGTGGCTTTGTTTGTTTGTTGGCGCTGCTGTTGTTTGTTGTTGTTTGTTTGCTTTGTTTAATATCTATATATTTATATTCTAGTAATGAACTATTATTCCTTTTCCCAGATCGTT
The DNA here is from genome assembly GCF_031753505.1 of Anomalospiza imberbis. Lineage (NCBI taxonomy): Eukaryota > Metazoa > Chordata > Aves > Passeriformes > Viduidae > Anomalospiza > Anomalospiza imberbis. The sequence continues at coordinate 73,948,652 of NC_089721.1, forward strand.
GCCTGACAGCCCCGTAATTTTAAACTTACAATAATTTGTAGGAAAGGGGATCACATTTTCCATTCCAAGGGAAGTTCCCACCTTCCTAGGCAGACACCTGTCCTTTAAACCATGACAAAATACTTGAAACAAAATCAAAGGAAGAAGAGAGGGACTGATTGGTTACAGATGGCAATGGTCAGCAAAGACATTTTCCAACACTGGAACATATCTTCTGGATTTGTCAAAAACCATAGCTTTGAAATTGACTGGCTTTAGCCCAAACAAATTAAAGTTGTACCATGAAGGATCAAGTAAATTATAATAATGATAATTTTTTTTAAAAATTGAAATTTTAATGACAAAAATTTGTTTTTGCAGGAAGAACTGTATAATCCTTTGTCAGTTAGGCTTAGATTAATCTATTGGTCACTTTGGAGTAATACTCTTTTTTCATTATTTAATACAAACCAAATAAAATCTCTACAAAATTTTTAAATCAAAACTAAACCAGAAAGGCTAAAAATTGGCAGAATTTCTTTTTCTGTGCTTAGGGTTTCATAGAGGGAGGATTGTATTTGCAGACCATCCTTTAGCTTCTGGAAATCCAGTTCAAAATAAAGCTGAAACCTGACATTTCATAAGGATCTGGGAGATTTCATGCTTTACCGGGAACAACAATCCATAAGGAAGGTCATGTAATGCTGGAACAGGGAAGGAAACAGCTTTTTGTGCATCAAACTTGGGCTGAATTTGAACCCCGCTTACTCTGCTTTTAGTTTTCAGCAGAAGGGTAACAGAGGCCACCCAAACCAGCAACAAAGCATTCATGAAGCCAGAATCACGAGAGCACCCTCCCTGACCTGAAAAGAAGGATGGTGAAATTTGGCCCAGCAGATAGAATGGCATCTTGTCTGAGGAGACACATATTTTGGAGGCATCACATTGGTCGCACTGCAGGTTTGCTGACAAGAAGGGACTTGGAAGCCCCCAGACCTCCTAGGCTCAAGACATCTTAGAAGGTGGCTAGATGATGGACAGAGATTTCACTCCTTGCCAGGAGGCACCCAAGACCATCTGAGCTGAGCCCAGCCAGTGCAGGGAGAGGATTGGTCAATGCCTGTCATTTCAGCAGTTGTACACAGCCCACTGCTGTGTACATACCCTGAACTATATTTCCTCTTGCAAGCTCCTCAGCACAGATCTGTCTACTGTGCTATCGAAACTGGCAAATTTAAGCAAATGCCAATAATTCCATTTCACCCCTAAATTTCTTTTGTCATCATCATTGAACTTGGCCTACTAATGATTTCTTAGAGTTTCAGGTTGAATGGGCATCCATAGATTTTCCTTCTTTTTGGGTTAAACCTGGAGCTATCATCAGCTGTGTTTCTGTCAGCTCTTAACTGTTCATTTCACTTGCCCATGGCCAAGACGCTACATAAATCAGAGGATGCAGAAAGGAAGCCATGGTGAAGGAAAAGGGTTTTATATCAAGGCCACATTGTTGCATGCGTTATGTTGTGACACCACAGCACTTCATCAGATTCTAATTACACCTGGTTGACAAATACCTAGCCCTTTCAACTGGAGATAGAGTGTTTTTGACTGAGTCCATTTGGGCTTATAATTTTTGACAGTTGACTTTGCCAGTTGTCTGCTTGTACTGATTTTTTTCCCCTGCTAAAACCAACTTTTATGTAACAGCAAGTCTGGGTTCATTTGCTTTATATACAGGTCCCATAAGAGGCAGGGGAATGAATTATATTCTCCCTCTTGGTCTTGTGCAGTTACTAAATTACATTTTTAGCACCTGAAATTAACAGTTAACTGGAGGCAGGCTAGGAAGACAGTTAATGAATTGACTGAATATGATAGCAGAGGATAGCAAAGAGCCATGTTTCTTCTACCTGTTTTTCCAAATTTTACTGAAGCAAGAAACCAGCAATTACTTGTCAGTCCCAAGGGTATCCATGAACTAACTAAGCCAAACTGCCTGCCATGGATGTCACCACTTCCCTCGCCAGGCAGGTGGCATTACTTTAGGAAGCAATAAGTGTGTCACTGGCCAGCCCTGGTGCTAGTGATGGGTGGACTGGGAAGTTGTTTCTCTTCCCAGTGGAGCTGTGTCAGCCAGGTAGCAGGCCAACAGCAGTTTTGTCATCCCTATGCCTTCCCATCACTGGTTGGAACCAGGACAGCAGTGCTAACCTGGGGAGAAAAAAGGTCACAGAGCATAAGCACAAGTCTGCAGGTCAAGCTCAGGTAGATTTTACTTTTCCACTCCTGCCAACTCTCTGCCCCCCTTTCTCCCAAAAAACCAAACCAAACATCAAACTGCTGCTCTAGGTAATTTTAAAATAAAGATTCCAAAATTAAAAATATCTTTTCAAAGTTTCTCTAGCAGAAAATTCTGATTTTCTCAAGATGAACACATATGCTGAAACCTCCCTCTTTGGGTAAAATGGATATTTTAAAACACAACGTGCTGAAAATGTTCATGACCCACTTCAGCTGGCTAATAGCCAGAGCAAGCAAAAAAAATTATGGCACAATGACATTAAGGTTCTTATTAAAGCTAGAAATTAATCTTGGTCTGTGATCCTGGATAAAGAACAATCAGTTGGTAGCATTGAGAAACAGAATCACATAGTAATAGAATCATTTAGGTTGGAAAAGGCCTCTAAGACCACCAAGTCCAACTGTTACCCCAGCACTGCCAAGGTCACCTCCAACCCGTGTTCTTAAGTGCCACTAGGGATTATGAATAATAAAGGGGGTCTATAAATAAATTAATAAAATAACCCTAAAGAGTGTGTGTATGTAATTCAGTCACATTCACAAGAATGCTACAGACAAGGGATTTTGTCAAAAATATGTACTTGGGCAAAACTGGGAAACTTCTCTTTTGGGAGACTTCACATGTCTTGAGAGCCATGCAGAGCCTCAGGAACTCTCCTCCCACCCTGGACAGGCGCTTCCAAAAGAGATGCCTGAAGAAGCAAAAAATTGTCCTTATGTTCCCAATATTTCTGTTTGGAAATATATGCACCACCTTCCTTTGAAATTTTGCTGGGTTTTGTGTGTGTTTTTCCTTCTGCAGGAATAGTGGTGCTGCTGTGTGTATTGGGTCTGGCTGAGATATAGCCCAGTCCTATGTCAAGCTGCACGGTGCTGACCACAGAGATCTGTGCCAGTGCTGCCAGAGCAGTCAGCTTCCCTCTGCTGAACTCATGCCTATAGAGGAAGGAGCTGTGGCTCCATCACACAGGATGGATCCTGCCACCCCTGTGGGACCACCCAGGGCTGCTCTGATCATGGCATGTCCATTCTGGTCCCTCACATGAGGCATTAGCTTGCTTGAGGTAAACCTTGGAGCCTGCATTTCCATCCATCCATCCATCCATCCATCCATCCATCCATCCATCCATCCATCTCCATTTTGTTAAAAAAAAAATTAATTCCCTGAGAACACATTTGTTCCAGTCTTCAAAACAGTTTTGGCCAAGCACCTCCTGGTCTCCCCGTGTGTGGTGAGCACCTCTGACACATGTGTTTGAACAAAATGGAAACTGACAGTGTTGAGGCACTGAAAGGGCTCAGCGACAAAGGACTCATGCAATTATCTTCTGTCGGAATTCATCTTGTCAGCCGTGCATGGTGTTAATATCTTTAGAAACTTTGAAGATGAAAAACTGAGTGAAAAAAAACCCCTGCCACATAGACCAGACTGGTCACAGTAGCATTTTTGGAGGTAGGAGAAATGACAGCCAGGATTACCAGTGAAAACCAAGAAAAAGCAACAGGCTGGAACATAATTTAGCAGTAACATGATGGTGCTGGTTTGATGGTTGGGCTCAAAGACCCTAGAACTCTTGTCAGACTTTAACAATTCTATGATTATATGAATCTGACTACTTGAGCCATGGGGTGTGGTGCAACCATGCTTCTCCAGGAAGCTTGCTTGTCGGCTGTCTTCTACAGATATCAAGGTATGTCAGTGAGTGACAGCACTCTTGGCTCAGGCAAGATGCTACCTTAAATGGGTCAGCCATCATTAGTTAAAAGGCAGAAAAAATGAAATCAAAAAAACTACTGATAAAATGTGTAGAGATATTGTCAGAGACGTGTCCCATAATTCTGGAGGGAAATGTGTCAAGACACCTTTGCTAGATCAAATTTTCACAGATAGTTTTATTTGGTATTTCTTCTAAGAAGTAATGCTTTTGTTAAAAAAAAATCCTGTTCATCTAATTTTAGTAAATTAATTCCATGTTTCATGCCCTTCTTCTTTCAAGATTTCAAAATTATTTATTTCAGCAGGGAGTAAAAAGCTGTTTCCCATTATATCCCTGAAAATATTAGTTAGCTGATACAACCAAAAGAAAAAGTATTGGTTTTCATTTTGGTAATAAAATTTTCATTCTTTGAAGAAGCACCATTCCCTATGTAACATTCCTTTGCTACTTCTGTCCCAAGAATACATTGTTGTGGCTCGAGTGAAGGCAGATGTGGCATCAGGTCAAGAGTTAGCACCATCTCTGCACCAGACAGCTGGGTGCTCAGTCTGGTCCCTGGTGGTCAGCCAGGCTTGGCAGCAGCATTGGGCTCTATAAGAAGGGACATGCTTGACACATTTTGACTGGACACAGTCTTTCCAGCCCACTAGTGGAGCTGAAGTGATTAGTGAACAGGACACAAATGATCGTTGCACTTATTTGTAATCAGGAAGGGCCTCATTAGGGAACACACATATCTTCGTGGTGCTCAGGAGGTGTCAGACCAGGCTGACAAAACCTATGACAAGGATATTAATGAGGTACATGTAATTTGGAAAGATCTCTTGTTTCTGAATATTTTGAGTTAGGTTTTACTGGCAACAGAATTTATTTCAGAATTTCTCAATTAGATGAAAACCTTACTGTGCAAGCCTTTCAAAACCACTTTCCAAACACCTTCTGTTTCAAAACATTCGCAGAATCTGAGGCTCTTTGAGCAGAGAGTTTCAGGAAATAATCCATGTGACTTTCACTGCATTTTAGCAGATCTTCTGTTGGCTCAGGGTCTTATTCCAAGTCTCCACAGTCCATCAGTACTAGCCTTGGATGCTCAGTGGCTGCAGCATTTTTCTGGTAAGAGAAAACACCTGATTGTGTGGGGCATGGAGCTGCAAAATAGCATTGACTTGAAGAAGAAACACATCAGATCACCAAAGGAAACCTAACAGATTAAAAAAGCAAGAAGACATGTGGAGAAAAGCTGGAGTGAGAAGAACTAGTAAAAAGGGATAGGACAGACTTGCAAGTCTGACCATGCATATATTTCTCAAGTGACACTCTCTGATGTAAGGGATGGAATATCTGCAGATGCAGAACCAGTGCTTTGATCTGAAAAATATGCATATTATTTTATCTGCCTCTTGCATCCAGGGAATTTCTTACAGGCCAACATCCCATTAGAGAAAACTAGAACATCTGATAGAAAATAAAGACTTTTTAAAAAAGCATTGATGGCACTACCTTATTGAAGTTAGAATTGAACAGTTCATTTTCCATCACAAAAAGCTCCACAAAATACTTTTCCTTGCCTACAATGTTTAATTCCAGAGCTTTTTTTCCAAAGGACCAAGAAATATGTATCTGTCTCTACCAGTTGCTGCAAGATCTGACATATATGTAGCCCTCAGAGAGTTAGTGAGTTCATCAAGGCACCACCAAACTATCACTGCTTAAGCAAACTTCTAGAAGCCAAAGGTTGGTATAGTAAAGGAAAGGAAAGATAGAAATTTATCTTACTTATCATGACCTCTCTCAGGATAGGTTTGAATTACACTTCAGGTGGACTTCAGAAATCGTTTCTGTCTCTCGCTCCATTAGTTGGTACACTTAGTGAAAACTGGGTCATAACCAGACATACTTTTCTCATCATGAGCAAGACATCACTACACATTTGCTCTTGTGATTTCTGCAATATTCCCTTCCTCTGGTTCCATCCCTGGCCTGGCTGCAGCCCTGAGATCAGGCAGCACTGATGGGCATCCAGGTCACCCATCACTACCATCAGCATGAAAGAGAATGAGCTTCTTCCTGAGGATTCCCGACCATCACAGTCAAAGCCAAAGCTTGGGTTGTCCATTAACATCCAGAAGCAGGGATTGATTAAGAAGAGCCCTCAGGCAGCAGGTGTAGAGTCACAGAATCATAGAATGTCAAGGTATTTGAAGGGACCTAAAAGATCATGTAGTCTGAACCTCCCTTTATAGGCAGGGTCACCTGCCACTAGATTGAGCATAAGGCTCAAGCCTTATGCAACCTGGCCTTGAACACCGCTAGGCTTGAGGCATTCACAACGTCCCTGGGCAGCCTGTTCCTGTATCTCACCACTCCCAGAATAAAAAAAAAAATCTTCCTAATAGTTAACATAAATAGGATAAACCTCTATCAATTTTCCCTCATTTCTCATAGTGCTGTCACTGCAGTTCTTGATGGAGAATCCTTCTTCAGCTTCTCTGTAGGTACCAGAAGTATCCTTTAGATACTTGAGGGCTGCTGTGGAGGTCTCCCCACAACTTTATCTTCTCTAGGCTGAAGAGCCCCACCTTTGTCAGCCTGTCCTCGTAGGGGACAGTCCACTTATTAACTTCATGGCCTCCTCTGGACTTGCTCCAAGAGTTCCATGTCCTTCTTATGTTGGGTGCACCACAACTGTATGCAGTGCTCCAGGTAGAGTCTCACGAGGCCAGAGGAGCAGACTCCCCTCCTTCAGCCTGCTGCCTACACTTCTTTGGATATAACCCAGAATTCTTACGGCTTTCTCAGCTGCTAGAGCACACTGATGGCTCATATTGGGTTTTTCATCAACCATCACCTCCAAGTTTTTCTCCACAGAGCTGCTCCCAATCACTTCTCTGCCCAACTGGTAGATGTATCTGGTATTGTCCCAATGCAGGTGTAGGACCTTGCACTTTGCTTTGCTGAACTCTGTGAGGTTTGCTCTGGCCCACCCCTCAAGCCTGGCCAGGGTCCTAGTCAGTAAAAGACTTTACTTCTTTGCTCTTGCAATAGAAGGATTAGAATATGAAGTGCTTAAACAGCATCAGCCACAGCAGTATTGCTTTTACCATTTGACTAAAATTTGTTTGCTAGTGTTCTTTTTTAAACTTTTATGTGCCAGAATAACAATGAGAAATGAAAACACTGGTTTTCACTTTGCGGTTAAGTGAGAAACATTTTCCCCTATCGGCAAGGAATATTTCCAGGACTAGAAGGCAAATCTAGAGCATCCAGTGATTTTATCTTCTTTTATAAATGTCTTTGTAGAGGGCTCTGTGCCTCAGGGAGGGAGAAGAAGTTAGAAAGATGCATAGACAGCTGCTGCTGGAGTTTTGGTTTGTAATCACTGCAGATTTGGGCAGAGAGAGAGAGAAAAGCAGACTCCTCCCTGTTGGAAAACCATCATAGATCAGAGCCTTTGGACAAAAATGTGAAGCTTCAGGAGTCGTGTTCAGAACTTCACTGTTCATTAATGACTGTGACATGCAATCTTACCCCTCATTACTTTGGCACTAATGGATACTGGCATTGATGTCTCTGCTGAACATGGACTCCCCTGGTGCCATCTCAACCCTACATTACAACATGCCCACCAAAGTTCCTCCTCACAAGAAGCCAGTGTGCAGCAGATGGCATGATAAAAAGTTGTCTTTCAGTTTGCTGAATTACCATCTCCCCTGAGCAGAGAGAGATTGGTGGCTCCTGTGCTGTTCTAGGCTGTGGCTCCTGGTGTCAGAGGTGGAGTAGAAAGAACAGCCTTTGTGCACAGCCTCCTGCCCCTCACCGTGGAGCCTGACCCTAGTTTGGGAACAACTGGCTTTGCTTGGTATCATAGGTTTAAGTAGCTGAGGTGAAGCCTCTTCCAAATATACATTGCCTCTGGAATTCACTCATTGACATGATTATTCTTAAAAGTAATGAAAATTCCTGGGGTAAAGGCCAGCACAGGCTTGTAAAGCCTCTTTACAGAGAAACATGATGACTTTCCTTAAACTTTCTCACTTCAAGTTAGTTGTTGTAACATTTAATCTAAATGGACTTTATAGACTGGAGTGGACCTGCTCTTGTTGGACCAGCCTGCTCGCAGTATGTGGGAATGGTAACATCTGACCTAATCTAGTAAAAAAATTAAAGCAAGAGTGAAGAAGAAATGTACAGCCAAATAATCATGTGCTTCGGTCCATGTTTGTTTCAGCTATTTCTAAATTACATAGATAATAAAAAAGAAACAGAACCTACTACACCTTCCTGTGCCAAACAAAATTCTGCAATTAGTAAGCTGAGGTCTATGGATGGTCAATAGTGAGCCTGCATGGTAACTGAGTGTTTTTACAAGGGAAAGGTCATTTCTCCTACTCTAGCTGCACAGGGAAGAGGATTCCCCCTAGAAGAAGGGACATTGTTTCTGCCTCTTTCTGGTGCAGGACTGTGCCCACAAGGATTTTTTCTCCAGCTTCCATCTTTTGACACTGTGGTCAGCAGGATGTAGACTCCAAAGATCAGGTCTTCTGCCAGTTGTGTCTCAGGAACATCCTAGGATCACAGCATGGCTGAGGTTAACAGAGAACTCTGGAAGTCATCTTGTCCAGTCCTTGTCTCATCACAGGTTCACCTACAGCAGGTTTTTCCAGACCATGTCAGGTCTGGTTTTGAGTATGTTGGAGGCACCATGACTTCTCTTGAATAAACCTGTCCCAGTGCTTGACCACCCTCACACCAAAGAAGTTTTTTTTTTCCTTATGTTTAAATGAAAATTATTTTTGCAGTCTTACTGATTCAGATTGGGAAAGTCCACCCATTGAGTCCAACCTATGGCTGATCACACCTTGTCAACCGGACCAGAGGATTGAGTGCTATGTCCAGTCATAGTGATTCCACCACTTCCCTAGGCAGTTCATTCTAATGTTCAACCACCATTTCTGAGAAGGAATTCTGCCCGATGTCCATCCTGAACCTCCCCTGGCACAGCCTGATTCTTGGATTTTTTTTAAATCTTCTGTCAATATACTCTAATTAGCTCACTGCCTACCATTGTGAAATGCCTGGCTCTGAAGTCTTTGCTCCTCTGCATCAGGTATTTATACACACTGACAAGATCTCCCCTGAACATCCCTTTCCCCAGGCTGGGCAACCCCAGTGCTCTCAGCCTCTCCCTATATGACTATACACTCCTGTGCTTCCAGCATTTTAGTTACCTCTTCCAGTAAGTCCATATCTTTTGTACAGAGAAGCACAGTGTGGTACCCAGAAGTCCAGATGTGTCTCATCAGTGCTGAGTAAGGATCACATCCTGCTGATGACATCTCCAAATGTGGACCAAAGACAATCAGCTCTCTCTGCCATGAGAACACACTACTGGTTCATGTTCATCTTCTATCCACCAGGATGATGAGCTCCTGATCTGCGAAGCTACTTCCCAGCCCATTATTCTGCAGCCTGTCCAGGTGATTTGGATTATTCCTCCCCAGAAGGTGGGCCCCATATTTCTTGTTGTTGAACTCCATGAGACACCACTTTGTCCAGTTTTCCAGTCTGCCCCTTCTAACAGGCAGCACGTTTACTTACTCACACCTTTGTATTGCCTGAGAACTTTTGAGGATGCACTCTGCCCCATCATCCAGGCTATTAGCAAAAATGTTAAAGGATATTGACCATGGAATGGGTCCCTGAGGTGCATCATTAGTCACTGCCACCAGCAGGACTTCTTGTCACTCATAACAACTCTCTGGACCCATTGTTTCATCAGCTCTCAATTAATTTATCCACTCCATCAGTTTCTCTATGAGTATTTTATGGGAGGTAATGTTGAAAACCTTGTTTAAAGTCAAGGAAACAACCTTTCTTCCCTCCCTCTCCATTGAGCCTTTTCATTGTAGAAGCTATCAGGCTGGACAGCCATGGCTTTACCTTTGTAAATCTATGATGACAACTCACAGTCACCACTTTCTTCACCATGCATTTGGAAATGGCTTCCTGGAATATAAGCTCCATCACTTTCCAACGAATCAGTGTGAGGCTGGTAGGTCTGTAGTTCCCAGGATCTTCCTTCTTCCCCTTCTTTATAAAGGAGTGACATCTATTTTCTTCTAGTCCTGAGGAATGTCTTCATAACACCACAACCTCTCAGAGTTAATCAAGAGATGTTCTGCAATAACACCAGCTTGCTCCCTTAGCTCTTACAGATGCATCCCATCAGGTGCCATTGATTTAAAGTTTTGTGCAGATTGTTTAACAATTCCCTAACTTTTCCACCCTACCAAAACTAAGTACACCCTGGTTTTCCCACTGGCCTCATCACCTGTCACAAGTCAGAGATTTATTTTCTCTCACATCTCTCCCTCCCTGCATTCCCAGTTTGTCCTTTCTGAAGAGCCCATATTCGCTCAGTGCAGAGTCTGTGAGATATATCACCACCTTTCCATGATCGCAATGACAGCCTAACTCTGCTAAGGCACAATAGAACCCTCATTTCTCCTGGTCATGTCCCACGTGGTATGTGTTGGTGTAGGACCATTTCAGAGAGGGAGTCCCACATGCTGGTTTCCCAAAAAGGGTATGAAAGATTTCCCCACAACTCTCTCTGGTACGGTCTTCCTTCTTTGGGAGGGTACCCCTGTGACAGACCCCCTTTAGCCCTGTTTTGTTGATAACAAGCTCCCTTAATTTGCCCCATATTCTTTGTTTGTCTATGACTTCCTCATCTTGTTTTGGTTATCCCCTCTCCACCCACAGATCCTAGTTTGCAGTTCTCTATCAGACTGACCACCCTGTTGCCAAAGATACTTTTTCTGTGCTTGGTCAAGCAGATCCATATCTTTCAAGCAGGCTTCCGTTCTCTATGAAAATCTCATGGTCATAAGCACCAGAACCCTGTTGCCAACACAAAAGGCAAATATAACTGTTTACCTGCAAGACATCCCTATTCCTGCAGCCCTTGCCTCTCACTCACATGATCAAAGAGAGAGCCTCCCTTGGTCCCCAATGACCATTAGCCCAGACACATGTTGTCCTTGATACTTTGCAGGTCCCCCTGGCAGTAACTGTGGTGACAGTCCCATGTCTGCACTAGAGCAGATGGGTCATGGGTAAGAGCTGAGCTGCCCACAGAAATCGGCCAGGCAAGGGGAGTTTCCACAGGGCTAATGAACACTCACATGGAGCATCATGTCCAGGAGTTGTCACAGGAGCTGTAAGCTGCACTAGACTTCCCACATATTGGTATGGCAATGTACTGCACTTGCAGAGGACTATTTTTGCAATCCAAACAGTTTTTAAAGATTCTTAACACTTTTTTTTCTATTTAGAAATACAGATAAACAGGTTTTCTGATAGTTTCAGGAGTCTGGATAAGAGCTGTCAGCCAGAAAATGCAGTTGTTCCAGCATCAAAGTGTATTACAAAGTGGATCCATTACTTAAAATCAAATACACAAGAAACCTTATAAAAAACAAGTGACTGTTCAACAGAATCAAATTTATTTATGTAATTCTAAGGAGATAAAACTTATTTGTTTTCACTTCCTCAGTTTCATTCTTGCTTTCTTATTCTGTTAAGCAATTTATAACACTGTGTTGCAACTTTCTGATAGAATCATAGAATCACAGAAGTTTGGGTTGGAAGGGACTTTTACTAATCATCTAGTCCAATCCTGATGTGCCCAGAGATGCCTTTCACTAGATGCTATTGGTCTTTCATGGGGTAAAAAATGTTGTGCAGTTTTTTCACCTGTTAAAGTTGTAGCTTGACTTTCACTTTATGGAAATATAAATTAAAAAATAATAACAAACCAATAATAAACCAATAAAGAAAAATAGGGTTCCTCATCCTGGTTTGCTCCACATGTTTCTTCAAGCTGCCACAATTTACACTGGCAGAGGAACACATCAGCACCAATTGGAAGTTTGTGACCACAATTCCATGAGTCTGTCCAAATAATGTAAAACCCCATCAATAACCCTGGACCAGGAGTACTTTTTTGACTTTATGTCAGCAAAAATTGAGCAGTAATGACTGACTAGATTTCACATGGCTCAGCTATCAGCAACCACAGTGTCAGTGCAGGATAGACACATAAATGTTTGCAACAGAGACGGAGCTTCACAGGGTAAATCAGCATAAACCAGCTGTAAAATTCAGAGTTCAACAAATTGCAATTGCAGGAAATTACAGAAGATGCTGAAGTGAGTACTGAAATATAGGAGAGTAGTTATTCACATTATGATTGTAAAAATAAATTATTCACAGAAAACCAGGAAGAGCAGATGATAGAGTATGATGGCTGTGGGTAGTTAGGAGGGTGCTGGTAAAACTGGCTGAAAACAGCCCTGCAGCCTGGACAGCCAGGGTGAACCACCGAACTTTGGGTTTGACGCTGTTTATTTAGGCTTCCAGCTCTGGGCAGCCATCCCTTCTCTGCGTCAAAACCTTAATTCCAGTGTTCATGGTGAAGACAAGTTCAAGGTGCAAGCACAGGCTCTCTAGCCAGCATAGGGACTGGCAGGCAGCTAAGGGGCTGAGGCAGTGGTGGCACAGCCCAGCCGTCGAGCTCAGATAGAGTTTGAAGCCTAAGCTTTCAAAACCACAGCAGGAAGTCTTGCCGCTACATGAGCGTAATAAACCAGTGTGAACGTGCGCCGCCTCCAACATGGCCATGTGCACTGGCCGCATCCACAGCAAGCCCTCTGCTCTGTGTGCCGGTTCCATCACATTAACTCATCCTGCGTAGCCATGGCAACACGTGTCAAAAACATGCTGTTGGCAGGTCCAGATCCAGCTTTGCTGAGCTCAGCCCTGGTGTGCATGCCAGTGGGGAGCAAACCCTTAATGAGGCCCCTTAATTTCATTCATCAGGAACACCTCTGCTCACACACTGCCAGTTTGAAAGGTCTTGAAAAAAATCTTCAGAATGAAGGAGGAGAAAAAAAAGGAAAAACAGGCAAACCTCTTCAGCCCAATAGGAAGATTTCAGGCAAGTACCAAAATGTTTTGCTTTCTATGAGGAAACACCAGTGCTGTGTGGCTGCCCAGTTGCTCAGTTTGCTGATCCTGAGCATCCAACATTTGTGTTTGTGACCAGCAGAATCACCCTGTCCTGGGAGGGACCCACAGCCATGGCTTCCAGCAGCACCCATCCTCTCCAGAGGCCAAGTGTGACAGATTTTGCATTGTGACAAACCAGGGAAAAAGGAGGGATAATGATAATGCAAGGATAATGATAGGAGGCATGACTTCAGATCGGAGAGGCAATGCTGGTGATGGCAAGAGTATGGGAAGTGGGAAGGAAGGAAAGAGAAGAAAAGCACAAAATTCATCAAACTTGTATTTGTCTCACTGGAAGTATTTTTAATTTATAAGGTCCTGGAATACAGTTGTCACCCACCTGTACAGCCATCACCATGTTGCCTCTCAGTTTTTTTCCCCAGCTCTCCTATCCCACCTTACTTGGAATGCCATCAATTTCCTCCCATCAGCAGGAGTTACAGTAAATATATTAATTTATGGGCAATCAGAGCTACAAGGTCACAATATAATGAAGGTTTTTAATTCTACGTCTGAACTGTTGTCCAGAACTCATAATAATTAACTGCAATGAAGGATATGTAGTCATTATTCTCCTTTGTTTCATATAACTCTTCTCTTTGGCCAACTACCTTTTTCCTTTAATCTGAATCCTTTTCCCTGGGGGTGCAGGAAGTGTACTAGTAGTGCAGGAACATATGAATGGTAAACATGGACTGGGCAGCACCCCCGGTTGCACGGCATGGCTGGTGCCTTTTGCACATGTACAAGGAAGGGAGTACATTGCTGGAGTAGTTGAGGAGTGAGAAAATGGAGAAACAGGGAAGAAGGGAAGGTTTATGATGTCACAGTATCTAAGACAAATGAGGCACTCTTCTCAATGTGCCTGACTGCACCTGCATGTATACTTGCCGTTGTTGATACTCAAACTAGAAGAATGATTACCACTAAGTATCAGAAATACTTCCTCACATTTTTTTCCTTTAAAAATTAACAACTGTAGTAATTGCCTGGTTAGCCTGCTAGTTATTTCTATGATTCTGTATTCCATAGCTGATTCAACATATGTGGCTGAGGCACTACATTGAGTGAACAGAGCAGTCTCACCAACAGCAATGCCACCAGAAGGCTGTCCTTTGAGGAAAGAAGTCAAAAACCTCTGCAACTACAACTGCTTTAGAAAGAAGAGTCAGGACATGACAATTGTTTTTTACTTCTGGTAATGAATATATAAAAATGTTTGCCTCCTCCTCACTGGTTGGACCATTGCTAGACCATTGGTGCCAGCAGAAAACCTTCATGCCTGTTTCTGACCTTACAGAACTAGACTACAGGAGCTGTTGCCACACGTTGGCTCAACCTTCGCCCCAGATAAATCAGCTCACAGGCCCATAGTGCAGTCCTCTCAAATGCACAGGGGTATTGTCCAAAACATTATACTTAGTCTTGGCTTGTTGGCTCAGGGGAACTGGCCCAGCAGAACACTTTACCCTTTCCTCCTGGCCTAGTCCCAAGCATTTGCTTTCCATCAGGATCTCCAGACAAGGGTTCCACAGGCTCTAGACTTCTAGGTCTTTTGGGTCCCTATAAATCAAATATCTCACCCTTTTTAGGACTTTCAAAATTACTTTTTTATTAGCCTTTTAGGCTAATAGTCATTAGGCTTTCAGAATGACTTTTCTATTAGAGTTTTATTCCTCTGAATAAAATGTAATTTTATATTTATTCAGAGGAATTTAATTCAGAGAAATATCATCAAGGAAAAGAGAGCATGTCTTGGTTAAAAGGAAGGAACAAGAAGTAGGAATTAGTGAACAATAAACCAACACATGCATTTGGACAGTTTCAGCAGAAACCAGCAACAGCTTTGCAGAAAGTTAATCACTCCATGTACTGCAACAGTAACTACAAGAAGTACTGGAAGAATGTTATGCAACACTAACTTTGACTTATCACATACCTTATCACATAATACCAATAAGACCCTTCAGAGAGACTATTTTGGCAAGTAATTTGCCCTCCCTGACCTACCTGTAGTCTGTGATAGCACTCTCATTGCTTCAGTGTTGAGGGGACTGAAAAAAGAGACAGAAAAGATTCTTTCAAAGGAAAAAAAAAAGAAAAAAAAAGTTCGTCCTACATAAGACAATCAAATACTGACAATGCACATAATGGGTAAATAGAAATGTTTCTGGCCATCTGCTCCTTTATTATATACTTTGTTATGTCTGGGTATGCCATCCTCTCCTACCTTCCTTGCACCTATTCCTTTGCTTTAGGATAGCATTTCTTCCAGTGTCATAGAGCTCTGTTCCACAGGAATTCCGGTTTTGGTTATATCTCCTAGCCCTAGGCATTTTGCAAGCTTTTCCTGTAGCTCAAAAAGCTTGCATGCGGTGTCTTGCACAAGGTAGACAAAGTCTGGCAAGTGAGGGGAGATGTGACACTCAGAGATCTAACTTCACAGAGTCACAAAACAGTTCATCCCCAAGCTGATGAAAGAGAAAGTTAGGTATCTAGGAATAACAGCAATGTATTATGTGAGAAACATTTAAATCTGCAGAATTAGCTGCTAGTTATCACTGGTATAGTTCACAAAGTCAGGGTTAGTGACTCGTCCGAACGTGCCAGTGGCTTTGCTTTAAACCTGGGGTTAGCTTTGATGGAACAGGGGCAAAACCTGAGGACAACCCAGGAGCAACTGTAGAAGACTCACACACACTTCTTAAGAGCCACTGAGACCAGCTGCACCATTTAAACCTATAGCATGCAAGTCAGCTCACAGGTTGCCCCCATGGTTGATGAGCTGGAGAGAGACTTTGGAGAAGGGCTTGAAGAGACAGGACAAAGAAGAATAACTTCATATTGGCAGAGGGCAGGACTAGATGGTATATTAGGAAGAAATTCTTCCCTGTGAGGGTGGTGATAGACTAGCATGGGTTGTGCAAAGATATGGCTGCCTCACCCCTAGAAGTCTTGAAGACCAAGTTGGACAAGGTTGGAACAACCTGGTCTAGCAGGAATTGTACCTGTGCATGGCAAGGGGTGGAACTGGACAGTCTCTTAAGTCCCTAAGAGCAGGCAGCACAGCACACAAGGAATGACACAGAGGCAAGGTTTCTACTGTCACATGAAGTAGCAGTGCCTTTCCTGTCATTTGGACATTTACCAAGCAGTAGCAGAGATAGCATGCTGCATGCTCTCTTTCTGGAGGAATTCCGTTAGTTTTGTTGCTGTCATTCTGCTCCCCTCTGCATGAATCTGGGCTCTCCTGGGCATCCCTCTGCACCAGCTACTGTTTGCTGGGCCTTACAGGCCTAGGAGACACACCCACACAAGGATTTGTAATCCTTGGTGCCCAGCAGGTTTTTGCACACTGTCTGACCAAAGCTTTCATGCCAAATATCTACTTAAGCCTTTGATTTTTCCCATTTCCTAGCCTCATTCTTGAAACCTGTGGCATGAGCTTATGTATGTGTTCCTGTGCCCTTGAATCTATTAACTGCAACAAAGTGGTTAATTATTTTAGCCTCTTTATGTCATCACAGTTAACATACTACACATTCATACTTCCAGTCATATAAATGATAGTCTTTAAATAAAGTGGACATGTGTTATTGAACTATTTATATTCAGAGCTGTCTGGAGCAGAAAAAGATTCAAGCGGGCATAAGAAAGCAACAAAAGTTAATGATTCAGAGATAAAATACTATGTTTTAATCTACAGGGTGTGTGACAAATCCAAGAAATTAGAAGTTAAAAGGATACATGACTAAGGTGAGAGCCTCAGGACACATCTTCAGCTGCTGTAAAATTAGCACCATCTGGGAAGAAGCCTTGCTGTAGCTAAAACAGATAGAGGCTCACTGTGCCCACAGCATATATCCTCACAGCTGCCTTGTGAGGAGACCCAGTGGTATCTGAGGCTGATAACTGCCTCTGCCCCTTACAGTCAAGAAGGAGGATTACCATGCAGGAGTCCTCCCTTGATCGCCGGCAGACCCAGGGGTGCCCCACAAGGGCTTAACACCCAGGGGAACATGGGCCTCTGACTTGGCATGGGGCTATCTTGCCACCTTGACGTGTCGGGGGTTTTTTCTATCTCCGCCCATTAATGCCAAACTGTCAATCTTGATGGCAATGAAATTCTTATATCCAAAAGAATTCTTTTCTGTGTGCATGCCCACTTGGACATTTTCCTCTCACCTGCTGTCAGTGAACTCATATCATGGACAAGGACACACACCTTCAGTCTCCTGGAAACCACAGCATATTCTCCTGACCCTCAGCTGGTTCTACAGCTCCTCACAAAATACCCAGATCAGGACCTCTCTGCCAGATCAGCATATGGGCATAGTGGGACACTTCTGCATGGAGATGCCAGGACTGGAGGTTGTATGTGAGATCCTCCCCTCTCTGCCACTACCACATTCCATCCCTGCATCCTGAATCCAGAAACCATTAACATCCAGAGCATCCTCTGGGTGCTCAGCTCCATCATCTGCAGGAGGGGAGGGGAGAGGAGGGGAGGGGAGGGGAGGGGAGGGGAGGGGAGGGGAGGGGAGGGGAGGGGAGGGGAGGGGAGGGGAGGGGAGGGGAGGGGAGGGGAGATCTACAACAACCATCCAGTGTACCTACCTGCACTCTTCAGGGCAGAAACTTCTTTCTCCCAGCCAATTACTTTTAAATCTCTATTACATCTGCACACAGAAATCTGGAGTGAAATCATTACAGTGATTCAGAAGATGTCTTTTGTACAGGTGTTAAATGGAAACCACAAGTTGTTGCTGATGTTTTCTTTTTTAAGTAATGACTATAACATTGCCTTTGTTCCTCATCCCATTCAGCTATAAAAGGGAGAGCTGGGAAGGATTCTTTTTGATGGATTTCTCAGAGAAAAATAAAGTGCAAGTGCAGCAATATTGTATCTGAGAAACGTTTATTGATAAAAAAGGATAAGTCTTTCTGCTAAAGGGAGATAGGAAAAAGAGTAAAGAGGGGAAATGAGAGATAGAGAAAGAAATAGAAGACAAGGACAGCATTACCACAAAACCCCCAGCTCTTTGTCAGCATCATTTTAGCAGGCGGAGCGTGCGTGCTGCGAACTGCAGTGCATTTACACAGCTTCCGTGGCGGGCTGGGCGCGATTTCCAAACGGTAGCAGGCTGCGTGTTCCTTCCGTCGGCGGGGAGCAGGCTGTCCTGGCCATGGAGCAGCTGCAGGCTCCCCGGGTCGGCGGCTGGTTGCTGCGGGCACGAGCAGACGGCAGCGGCAGGCAGGTCGCTAGGGGCTAGTGCTTCAGCAAGTTGGTGCAGGCGGGCAGCGCAGAAACACAGCAGCGGTGGCGGTCGTGGCTGGATGCAAGCGGGTTCGTGTTGCAGACGACGGCTGCGGGCGGCAGCTGCGGGCTCAGCTGGGTGTAGGCTGGTGGCGGCGACAGGCGGCTGTGCCCGGGAAGCACAACGGGGGCGGCTGGCTGCAGCAGCGACCGCTCCGTTGGGGAGGCAGTGGAGCAGGAGGTCGCTGCGATGACAAGCTGATTTGTGGGAAAGGTAAAGCAGGGAAGCAAGACCATAGGAAGGAAAAAAGCAAGGGGGGAGGCAGACCGAGCGGATCCTACAAGCGAGACCTTGCTCCCTCCTAACAACCCAGAGCAAAAGGGCACCTATTTTGTTGCAGTTAGCTACTTATACGTCCTAAAGTTCTTGCCACAGCTTGATTTCCCCGGCATTCTTTGCAGCCATCCTGGCACTAACCCTACCAGCAAGTGGGCAAGTGGACAACTGGGGACGGCGGGGGGGGGGGCGGTGGGAATTCGCAGTCTGATCATGGAGGCTTCCTCTGCCCTGATGGCTGCTAGGAGAAGCCTCCCTGGTGTGATAAATGGATGTGATTCATGCTGAATAAGTTGTACTTATATCAATAATTTGGGAAAATAATTGAAACAGTATATGTGATGAGTGCTATAAAGCAGATCAGATGAGTTTCTTCAAAAATACATGTGGAAAGAAGCAGGATGCAGGACTTGGATTCAGCCTTGGGAATGCAGGAAATTAGGAACTGACTCCCAAACCAGAACTGGCATCAATTGAAGTTAAAAGACAACTCTCAGAGCAGGATCAACCTTGAATATGAATAAATTGGGACTATTTCAGATAGGGAGTCTAAAATACTGGTCTTATCTATGAAATAAGGTTTATTTGGAACATAGAGCTTACTTGTATTATACCAAGCTTAGTACGCATGCACCACTTGCCAGGTTATCCAGAGGACACATGAGGAAGACATTCAGCCTTCCTCCAAGAAGACCCCTGAAGAGACAAGAAAACCCCCCGAGCAACAATGGGAGCATGCGCTGGTACAGTAGAGTGACATAGATTTCAAGAATCAAAAATAGGAGGAACTATTGATGAATATGTATTAGCATACAGTATAAAAATTGTGCTTGGATTCTTTTGCCTTTTGTATGGGTGGCAGGGCAAGAAGCCCTCCCCGTATCCCGACTGGTTTTGCTTATGCTTTATTCGAACTATTGCCAAATAACTCTTTGTAACCACTTCATTATATTTGATTGTAGTATTATTATTCTATACCACAATTAAAAATTGCTGCTAAATTTCAATCTTGTGATTTATGAAATTGGACATATGGGACCCCATTCATAACACTAGGGACAGGGCTGCAAGCCCATTTATAGCCTCTATAAGAATATAACATATTTATGAGGCATAAATAAAAATGAGATTGGTCTCTCTCACCCCTCCTGAAAAATGCTGTAATGAAGTGCATCAAGGTACAACTGGATTCAGATTAGTGATGGAGATTATTTTTCCTGATCTTTGCTTGAGCTTGAAAGATGTTGATTTTGTAATAGGCCCCAGATAAGTATTTCTCTTTTTCTTTCCAAAAGTGATAGTTATGAGATATCATCTGCAATTTAAAGCTGAAAAAGGATTCTACTCTTATTCTTGATTTTCTCTGCTCTTCTATGTCTAAGGATAAATCCAGCTTCCAAAATACCTCTGTGTGAGACCTATGGAAGGGCTCTGAGATGAAGATTAGTTGCTGAACCATCCTTACATTCAATCTCTGCACCAAGCTACAGTAGCTATCGTAGTCCTAGAATTTTGCATATAAAAGGCCTGTCCAGGACAGGTTTGGAGTCACTCTTCCTGTCCCTCTGTCATTTGCTAAGAAAAGGTGAGAAATTAGGAGCTGCCTGCTGCAGCTGGGTAGTTCATGCTTTTCCCTTTTTGCACTAACAATCCAATCAATAACAAAGGAGCAAAATGGGTATTTTACAGAGAAAACTAGACTTTGTTGAGGTATAGAATGATCTACTCTTGTCAAGTCCCTTCCAAGGTGGTTGTCAGTTGTTGCACATATGCCATCCCCCGTGGATCCCCTGAGAGCTGTCACTGCTCTCATTTGTTGTCATCAAAGAGGATCTCCTGCTTCAGTGGATGTCTCATATGTAGTGATGGTTGGGACTCAATAGATACATCTGGTCACCTCTTTGCTTGCTTTCATTTTTGGATCCTTTAGAGGTCTGAGACAATGTTATTTGTTCCTGAAGATTCTGGGCACCAGTGCCTGCCCTTTGACTTAATGTAGGGAAGGTTTTTGGGCACTATGTTCTTTACTGTTCTTGTGCCTGTCTGCTGGCAGGCAAAAAAAATGTGGCCTGGCCTTTCATGTCTCCAAGGCAAGTGACAGTACTTCCACATCATATTTGAACATAGAAAGGGGCTATTTTGTCCATAATAAGTGTCTATTTTAGTCTCCGAAGCTCTGATTTCAGACAGCTGACTTAAAAATTCAGTGTGCTGATGACTTTGCATATGAAGCCAATTTCTTCTCATAAAATGACATTTTAAAGCCAGCCTCTGGACTCTCAGGAGAATCTACCTGGGTTTGGCATGCTAGAATCACCTTGTTTTACCTCTCGTTTAAGAATAAAATCTTGAAAAAACATTTGTACAAAGCAGATGTGTAGTTCAACCTCATTGGTCTTTTCCTGCCTGGGCTTCCACCAAAGTTTGCTTATACATTTGTCTCTTTACACAACACTGAAGCCACACCTTTTCAAAGGTTCCCACCCCAGTTTTCTAGAACAGCATATAAGATTTTTGGAGGTAACAGTTTCTACTTTTGTTTTTCTTTCTCGTAGGAATTTCCCCCCATTTTGTTGCTACAATAAGGACCGGGTACTTAAGAGAGACAAAAGAAGTTGCCAAGCTTAGGGGAGGAGGGCATTTGGCTGCATTTCTCTTATCTGAGGGTTTCTCTCAGAGGGGCAGAGATACCTCGAGAACTGGACTGGGAAAAAAGGAGCTGAGGCAGCTGCTAGCTTGCGCACTCTTTCAGCTCCAGATGGGAAGGCTGCGGTAGCTGTGGGAAAAACTCACTGCAGGGTTCTGTCTCCTGCTGCCTTCTACCGTGAGTGGAGCTCTGCTCTGAAGTGGGGCCATTGAACTGGGACCTTATTAACACCTCTCCTCAACAAACACAGAACCCTTTCACCATCTTCACAGGTGTCTCAGGGGAAACCCCCAGGACCTCTGAGCCCCTTTCCCCTCACAGGGAGCGTCTCCCCTCGGTGTTCTGGAGCTGTTAGCATTCAGGAACACACATAATCAAGGGATATGATTATATGCAGGTGCTTTTATTGCAGAGCTCTGGGAATCAGGGGTACAGACCCAAATCTGACTCCGACATGGCTTTCGAGCTGAACATATTTTATAGTCTATCGTTATATAACTTACATATTAATTATTAAACTTATATTGTTCTACTGTATACATTGACTTTATCCAAGCATGAATTTCTCATGATCTTTCTCAAGCCCCTGACCACAGTTTCCCATGATTATTCTTATGATTAAACAGTAATTATATGTAATTACCAAACAATCATCATGTCTAACAATTCCATCATTTATCATATACTAGGTACACAGGTGCAGCTCTAGCAAGCACAAGGCCTGTACTTTCCCAGGGTATTTTCCCAGGGCCTACTAAGCTTAGTTTTCCTTCTAACTCCCCAAATCCTCGTGATTTTAAAACCGTTTTACTATCAGAGCCGGGCTGTTGCTGCCCAGCCCCCTTGCTATTGCTCTGCCACTGCTCTGGGTTTTTCGCTACACTGTAGCCAGGCAACTCCTGCCTGCCAGGAGGGTTCCAAATACATCTGTGGAGTGTCTGATAGAGCTCATCTACCGCTCCAGGGCTATGCTCATCCCTGCCTTCCCATCTTGCAACTCTGAGGTTCCTACTACACGTCTTTTTGCTATTCAGATGGACACCAGGATCGGCTCCCTCTGTGAGTTCATAAAGGAAGCTCCTTCTCCATCCCTTTCTGCCAGCTGCGTCCAACATTACTATGTGGAAAGAGACAGCTGACACTCCCTCCACAGCGCCCCCTGCAGCCACGGGGAATGCTCGCACCCGCCCTGCCCAGCTGGGAGCCACCAGCGCCCCTGCCGGCTGTGACCATAAGTACACCAGAAGGGAAGCGCCTGCAGTCAAGAAGGCTGCTACTCAGTTTCTGGTTTTGTTTGTTGTTGCTGCCACTGTTGTTGTTTGTTTGCCTTGCTATACATAGTCGTAAAGAACTGTTATTCTTTTTTTCATATCTTTGCCTGAAAGCTCCTTAATTTCAAAATTATAATAATTCAAAGGGAAGGGGGGCATATTTTCCTTTCCAAGGGAGGCTCCTGCTTTCCTTAGCAGACACCTGTCTTTCAAACCAAGACAAATATGAAGTTTTAAAATACCTCCAGATTTATTTTCAGCAGCTGAGCAGTTTGGATTAGATTTGCAAAGATGTTCAAATGCTAATATCTGTAATGAGTCTTGTCAAGGCCCTTCTGGAAAGCCGCTTCATTTTGGGATTTTCTCCTTACCCCAGCTGGGGTGTTTAGTTGATGCCTGTAGGCTCAGCCAGTGGAGGGGCAGAACATATTGCAGAGGTGCTTTTAAGGCAAAATGCCTTAAGAACTTGACTCAGACTAAACACTCATGTGGACACTGAGAGAGTGCTAACGGGATCTTCAGAAATCTTGAGAAGCATACCAAAGGCTTGATCTTCTCTTTGACAGGTAACACCAGTGTTATCTGATAACTTGCATTGTGTACATATCCCACAGTGGTAGAGACATATATTGTATCAGACTAGGTGCTAACTTCACAGAAAACAACCCTGTCCTGCTTTCACAGGTATCTGAGGACATCCCATCTATGCATCTCCTTTGCTTGCATGTAGACTCCATCCCACACCTGACCACCAGCAACCTCTATGGTGACAAGAGGTGAATTCAGAAGTTGAAGTTGAATGGAATTGAAAATGTAAATGGGGTACTTGCCCATGGCAGCAAGCATGCAGCCCCCCAGTCCCCTCTTCAACAGCAAGGCAATTGGCAGCAACAGTCTCCCCTCACTTCCCACTTTATGCACTGTTTGCATACTTTGGAGGAATTCTTCATCCCCTTTGGAGCCCAAGAACCTGACCCCACTGAGTGGACTTCTTCGCCTGCCTGAAAATATCCCAGGGACTCCAAATTGCTCTATAAAGAAAAGGAAAGGAAAGGGGCAAAAAAAAAAAAAAGGAATATTCTCCTTTTCTCAGTGCCTGTTTTTCTAACAGCTTGTATCTTGTGTATTAAATACAAAAAATTCTCTGAGTGATGTAAAAGTCTGTAGCTTTAGCATCATGTATGTATTCTGCAACTGTAAAAACAGGGAGCCAGAGATCTATTTTTAATAGATTTCTTGGATGAAAATAAAGTGCAAAGTCAGTAACATTATATCTGAGAATTGCTTATTGATAAAAAAAGAGTAAGTGTTCTTACCAAAGGGGGATAAAAAAGAGAGCAGAGAGAGAGAAGATAGACAGAGAGAGAAACAGAAGACAGGGACAACATTACCACAAGAATCCCAGGTGCTCTGTCAGCATCAGAACAGTAGGCAGAGTTGAGTGCTGCAAGCCCCTGCAGGTGCACAAGGCTTTTTTGAGTAGCTGGGCACAATTTTCAAGCAGAAGCAGGTTGCATGTCTCTGCCATCAGCAAAGAGCAGGCTGCTGTGGCTATGGACACACAGCTGTGGGTTCTTGGGGTCAGGACGCAGTCGCTGTGGGCAGTGGTGGCCGCAGCTGCAACACGAGGAACACAATGGCAGTGGCGGTCATGGCTGTGTGTAGGAAGTACCTGCTTCATCAGGGAAGCAGCAGAGCACCATATGGTTGCAGTGATGAGCTGCCTTGCAGAAACAGTGAAGTGCGGCAGAACAGGTCAGGACAGGGAAGCAGGACCACAGGGAGGAAAAGGCAAGGGGAGGAGGAGGGCCAAGCTGACCCTCCAAGTGACATCTAATCCCTCCTAGAAACCCAAAGTAAAATGGCCATGATTGAGTCACAGTTAACTGCTCTTATCTGCTAAAGCTCCTCCCACAGCCTGATTACCTGGGCATTTTTCCCAGGCATCCAGGATTCTGCTCACAGCCCGATTGTGGAAGCTTTCTGTCCCCTGGTTGGCTGGCAGACAAAGTCCCGCTGGAGACGGGGCTGCCAGTATATGTACAGCCCTTATCGGAATCCTTCACCTCATGTATAACATATGTTGAGGCATAAATAAAAATCAGACTGGTCGTCTCAATGTAACACCTGAATTATGACAGTATGCTGCTCTATAGCAGTATCATACTATGACTAAATCACTCTTTTAAAATTACCTTCTTTTAATTACCTTTTTTCTCCCACTGAAGTTTAACCACTTCAGGACATATAAATGTATCTGGATTCCTTACTTTTTGTCTTTGCAATTAATGGAAAAATACATGGTGTTTTCATTTCTCCCTTTTTACCACTAAACACCACAGAAAAAAATTGAGGTTTTGTAACACAATCCTCAAATCCAGGTAGAGAGTAAGAAATTACTTGCCCTTTATATGTACCATACAATACAACAAGTCAAAAATCAGTTTCTGGAGTACAACTAATGAATGTCCTTCTACACAAAATGCAAGACTTAGGCAGCACACAGGCAGATGCTGCTAATTAACAGCATCTGGTCCTCCAACCATGGTCCTCCCAGACAGCACTATGTCTTCAGCCATGGAGATCAGCAGCACGGATACCCATTTCTCCCATAATAAATTAATAAAACACAGCAGAATTTGGTCTAAATTTACCTGTCATAAGCAAAGGCACTGCCTGCTCAAGACAGAGGGCAGAACAAAGTGTGTCTTGCTGAGCATTTCTGATGGATTAAGGAGCTAATGCTCTTAATCTGCAAAATGACATAAACCCACAAAAGCAAATCTCGTGTCATAGATGAAGTGTTTCTTAGGCAGCTGTGATGAGTCTTCTGCCCCACTTCCCCTCACCCCAGTTTGGGAAAGATTTTGACAATGCAGAAATAAAAATTAAGAAACTGATGAAAGGGTATCTGACACAAGCTGATGACCAATTAAGAAGGTAAAAATCATACCTGTTCCTGAAAATTATCCGTAAGTCCACAGGTATTGCCACCTATGTACAGCAAAATTGTGTTGCCTTAGTTGTCTTCAAACTTAATTAGAGCAGAGAAACGCCATTGGCAAAAGAAAAGTGCTAACTAGTGTGTATGACTGAGGTTTTAATTATAAACACCCAGACCACTAAAGCCAGGTCTTCCTGTTACTGTTCTGCATTTTGCATCAGGCCACACTGAAGTATGGTCCCTCTGTCCCCATGAACATGATAGGCTGTGATGCTGAAAGTACACCCTCTCATCATCTGTCTGATGAGGAGAGGAGCCCTCTCATCTGACACTGAGAGGAGCTGTGGGAGGGTGCTGTAGCTGGCTGAAAGGTCATCCTAAGGACAGATCAGCACCATGAAAGCCAACATAATCAGGAAACTGATGCTGGGCTACAAAATCCCTTCTGGAGCTTAGAAAGAGAGGTTGCCACTCCTTGAACACACTGCTCCAGCATGAGGTGGAGCGCTGCATATCAGCACTGCCCATGCTGTTTGGGGCAGTTCAGCACCCCTGAACCCCATGGCAGCAGTCTGTGAGTCCTGCCTGCAGCAGTTGCCCAGGTGACCTGAAGAGCACTGTATTACTGCCACACTGGATGCAGCAGCATCTCTTTCAGGAAATAAAGACAAATCAGACAAATTTCCATACAAATCCAAGCTGCATCTCTATACTAGTTTTGGCTAGGACAGAATTACTTTTCTTCCCAGTAGGTGGCACAGTGTTGTGTTATGGATTCGATATGAGAACAATGTTGTTAATGGCACACTAATATCTGGTAGGTGCTCAGTAGTGCTTACCCTAAATCAAGGACTTTTCAGTGTCCCATGCTCTGCCAGTGAGAAGGTGCACAAGGAGCTGTGAGAGAGCATGGCCAGGATAGTTGGCTCAAACTGGCCAAATGGATATTCTACACCATATATCATTCTATCTTGTGTCTATAAACAGGGGGAAGTTGTCCAGGAGTCAATGATTACTGCTTTGGGAACAAGCTGGGCATCAGATAGTGTGAGGTCAACAATTGTATTGGGCATCACTTGTCTCTCTTGGGTTTTAGTCCTCTCTCACTTGCTCTCCTTTTTTTACTATTATTATAATTATTATAAGTAGTATTACTAGTTTTTTTATTTTATTTTATTTTATTTGTTTTGATTAGTAAATTGTTCTTAACTCAAAAAATTCACTGTTTCTTTCTGATTCTTCTCCCCACTGGGTTTGTAATGGGGAGTGTGAGCAAGCAGCTGTGGGGTACTTTGTTGGTGGCTGGGGAGAATTAAATCATGACAACATCCTCTACAGTTCCCCATACACCACCTGTGCCACTCTAAAATCTCAACAAAATCCATGAAATGTAATGTACACAAATGTGAGAGGAGAAAAATCTTGGAGAGTCTCTCAAAGACTGCACGTTTGTTTACCCAAGTTTTCTCTGTGAGGGGTAGGCACAAACAGACAGAAAACCAGGGAATATCTGCAGGAGCAGAGGCAGAAGTGGCACCATCTGACTCACATGTTACAGGTCCATTCTCTCTGAATCTTGTAATTACAAGAAGAGTACCCCAGGCTTCTACAGTAAATTACAGATTTTTTTTTGTATCTGTAGCACTTCTCAGAATTAGGTTTTCACCTGAGTTCAGTAGAACTTCCTATAAAGCCTATACACTGGATTTTGCCTCTTGTAGTACTGGAGTTTTTACTGTTGCCACTTCATTTAGTCAGAAGTACTGCTAATCTGATACGTTTTACTGTTTTCCCACATTTATATTGCTGTATTAGCCCACTTCATTACTTAAATACGTACTTGAACAACCACTCAATTCTAGTACAGGATACCTTTAGATATAACACAGGGGATCAGAACAAGAACAAACCCTAATATGTTGCTTTCTATTTTTGCAGAGACTGTGACAAGCTTCCTTACAGCCATCAGAGAGAAATGGCAGGCAAACTATGTTCTTGTCATCAGCCCACTGCATTGTATCACAAACCTCTGAAAAAGCCTGGTGATGTTGCTTTCCAGTGGAGATCAACCAGAAAAATATTTTTGGTGTAAATGCAAATATTAGTGCAGTCATGCTAAAAATTGTTTCCTTGATTAAAAGGTGGTTCTAGCCACTAGAAGAAAAAAAGACAATACCACTGCATGTTCCTGACAGGTTCTGCAGCAGAGTTATTAATCCTGTTTAAATTTGCTAGAACCATGGACACATACAGGCATAAAATATAATCACTTGTGTTTTTCTTTAAAGGTCCAGGACTCAAAGTGTTGGAAATAATAATTCACAAATCACTGAGCAACCACTTTTGGCGTCTATAAAACTTCTGATCTTTTCAGAAAATTAACAAAATCAGACATTCAATATGTGATTGAACAGAAACGGTGTAAACTGATGTAGGTTTTGCAGTTATTTTAAGGAAAAATAGAGGTTTTATTCTAAGGAAAACAATGTGGTTTTCCCAAGCTAGACAAATGTTATATTATTGTGTAATTTTTTTCTTAATTTTGTTCAATTTAATGATGGTATTCACTCTACAGCTCTTGGACTGGTCACCTATTATCCTTCAAAGCCCACACCCCATCCTTCCTGCTGCTTAGAATGGGTCTCAGTTTGCTGCCCTGGCACTACCCACCCTGTCCACCCAGCCTGCTCTTCTCACAATACACACCATGCAGTGGATGGTTTCAAGGTGCACAGCAAGCTACTGTGGCTGGCAGTGGAAATGCACGGGGAGCTCCTCTACCCCAAGACAGCCTGGTACTGGATGTCCCTGTGCCTGGGGGAGCTTTTTCACCTCAGTGCTCTCATGCACCTGCTGTGCTGCAGTCTTCCAAACCAGTAAAACCTTCCAGAGTCCTCAGCCTCTGCCATGCAGAGCCGCCATACTGAAGTCATGCTAGCCACACAACACTCAGGCTATTTTAAACACATTTGTGTGCCCCCTACCAGGCTGTTGCAAGGTGAAAAGGCAAGAAAAATCACTGAAATGTTTAATTGTGCCTCTACAAGGGCTTTCCAGGGAACCTGAATATGCTCTAACCTGTAACCTCTGTCCAGGTTAGACAGAGACCCAATCTCTATGATTTATCAAGACCCAATGGCGTCTTTCACATGGGAGCGAGGCTCCTAGTGTGGTTTTAACTGTGCTTTCTCTTCCACAGGGTGGGGATTTCCAGGATCCCTGGCCCCTAGCTAGGGTGGCAGCCAGTGTGAGGGGCCACAGCACAGTGCTCCCTAGAGGTGCTGCAGTCAGAAACCACAGACCAGTCCCCTCCGACAGGCAACTGATTGGATTAGGAGTCTTGTCTGACAGCTTGTCTGCTCAGCCGCATGGGCTCATCAACCTCTCTGTCCTGCCTGTTAATAAACTCAGCTCGTGGGACTATTCTGCTTGATGATCTCTCCTTGGGGAGTTTTTAAGGCTTTGCTCTGTGAAAACTACTTGGAGTCTATTAAAATTGCAGCTCTGGTGTTGTCATGTTGTCCTGGAGAGTCATGGGAGGTGCCTGTCACCCAGGTGGAGGTGACTATTACATATTCAAGTGAAAAAACAACCCCTGCTTTGGGAAGAGAGGCATTCCTCCCAGCAAACGGAATGGAATGTGCTTATCTGGGATGAGGGATGAGCCTTTAAGGGATGAGCATGAGGAAAGGAGATACTACAGTGTATCACTGTACCCTCGCTCTGCTGTAGAAAACACCTGTGATGCCTTTGCTGAAGGGATTAAGCAAATGGGCTACTGTTGTCCCTGGGCTCTATGTCATCAGCCCTGTGCTGCTGCTTCTGCTCCTTGCCTGTCCAGCTGGCTCTCCAGGCTGCAGGAATTCAGTGACAGGCACCTGTTGGGAAAACTGCCTACTCCACAACTGCCTACTCCAGCCATGGTGGAGTTTTCTGCTTTCAGAATGGGATTCTGCTTCAGTACATCTACATACACCAGCAATCATCTCAAAAAGGACACTGCCTGAATAAATCAGAAGACAGCAATTGTGGGATCTATAGTATATATAGAGAACATATTAAAAAGTACAATTTTAATTCTTTTCTTGGATTCACCTTTGGAGAGCTAAGGGGAGGAAGATGAAGAAAAGCTGAATTCAGAAAAACAAATTTAAATCTTCCAGGCTGTAATGCTGCTGTGGCTTTTGCCTCAGCAACCACAATGAAAGGACCATAAACTCCAATAATCTTTGTTGTTTAAGATAAAAAAGTTAATGAATGCAGAGTCTCAAGCTTCGTGGATGCAAAATATTACTGTAAGATTTCAAGGTTTGCTTTCATTGGGCAGCCAGCAGGAGCAAATTCTGAATTTGTGTTAGGCTTGGGAGAACCTTCCAGCATCCTGGTATCAACAAGGTATCAGAAACATTTGAGCTGTTCAAATGTCCAGAACATTCAGGATTCACTTGAAAAACTCAGAAGGAATGAAATGTGTGTCTGATCAGCCGTATTAGATTATATAAATAATTTTAAATTATGGACAAGCAATGTTGGCAGCTACGGAGATCTGCTCTTCCCATTGCAAAGGCCTGTCTTTCTTTCCCAACAGTCACCCCAGTAAAACTTTACCCTAATGCACAATCCTGTATGGAGAGTTGGGTTTGTGTCTGGAAGCTGTGTGCTTTCACCCACACACCTAGCAGTTTGTAGTGCAGTCTTGGAGTGACTGGATAATGATAAGGTATCCTAAAAATCATTTGATGCCCAAAAATAGTTGTTGTACCTTTAAGATCCAGCAGTTGGGAATCTGGGTGGGGGAAAGTTGGGTTTCGAACGGTGTTTATAAAAAACTGCCCATCTAGGCTCTGGCTCTCTCACAGCTCAGGACGGGGTGTGCGTTTGTTTTGCTGGCAGTTTGTTTGGTGCTCAGACAAAGGTTTCTCTTTCCCTGGATTTTTTTGGTTGGTTGGTTGGTTGGTTGGTTTTTGGGCTTTTTTTTTTTTTTTTTTTTTTTTTTTTTTTTTTTTTTTGTGGTTTTGTTTTAGTTTTGGTTTTGGATTTGGATCTTTTCATCCATGGATTGAAAAAAACTGCAGTGGTGATATTTGGTGGCTGCCTGAGGGAGAATTCTGCAACTGCTTGCTAAGGAGGTGGCATCGCCATTGACTGCATTGAGCTGGGAGGAGGACACCAGGAGTGACCCCAGCATAGCCACCCTACTTTGACTACTGCTGCCAGGAGAAAGACAGGGGGGAATAGAGAACAATAAATATAGGACATTTTTTCTGCTTACCACTTTGCAATCTTCCTCTTCAAATACTTCAGATACTTAGAAAAGAAATGCAAAAGCCAAGTACTGACTGTCATTGTGTTATTTCAAGTTTTCACCAGTTCAGAGTGACAAAGTCAGGTCTTGCAGCTCAGGCGCAAGGCCTCTGTGCACACTCTGCACAGCTCTGCCTAAATTTAAAATTCAGGATCCTTTACTTCTTGGACCCTTTACCTGCCACATTGCTTTGACAACTGTGACCACCAAGAGGATGTGCTCACACCACTAATGTTATTTCAGCTATAAAACATATTCACATCTGTTGTATAATTTCTACACATCCTTACACACAGCCTTCTAGGGTAAATTTCAAGGGGGAAAAATTGGTTTCTTCCATTATTTCCCATGTGCCATATTTTCACACTGGCATAAGGGGAAAACATAATTGTGGAAGAGATCACACTTTAATTCAAAACCTTAACTGAGACATTAATAAACTGGTCAGAATTTGTGAACTGTCTGTTTTCCTCATTTACCTTATGTTCAGTGTAAAACACATTAAAAATTAGTATAAATTTCCATATTCTGGGATGTGGAAAATAGCATGATCCTCAAAGCCCACAGTACTTATGAAATCTTGGCGAGACTGTCTCTCTAAGGGTAAGCACAGCAGCTTCAGCTTGGGAGCAGCAGTGGCCATTAAAATGATGGCATGTGCAAATTGATCATAATATTTAGAAAACAGCATTTGGCTGATCAGTTGCTGCAATTTGACTTTTTTATAATTGTCTTTCTAAGAAGATTTAAAGCAACTACAAAATCAAATTACTGCATGGCTGTAGAGCTGGTTGTAGCTATACTGTCATGTTTTGGTAACTCTTTCAAGGGAATTATCTTTTGGAGATTTCTGTTATGACATGCTAATGTTTTTTCTGTGGCACCTGTCCATGGCAGGGGAGGTTGAAGTAAGTGACATTTAAAGGTCCCTTCCAACCCAGGCCATTCTATGGTTCCATATACCACCCTTATTATTTGGTAAAAGGTCAATCCAGTTAGTATTCCAGATCTCCTGTGAATTTTGGTAAAAAAGCAAAGCAAATTCACATCTTTTGTTACATTCTAGTATGAGTTTGGCATTGGGAAGGGTAACTTGGTAGCAGCAAAACCTGCAGCAATACTGAGGTCTACTCATGGTCCAAGCTCTATTTTAAGATCAAAATATCCTTATACACCTAAGATCTATGAAGCCCTCACAGCTTGGCAAAAGGAAAAATGGGCACCTGGAGTTGAGTTTCACAGGATACACTAGACCTTTTCCTCTAATTATTTGTGGGAATGTGGTGTGGAATGGCTTAGGGAGCAGTAGTAGGACAAAGCCTTGGATTTGGTTGAACATTGGACACTTGTGTACATCCAGCCTAGGGCAATAGTCCCTTGATGTTATTACTACCTCCATGCTAATTTGTGTAAGGAATGAGAGTCCTTAAAAGTGGTAGCCAGCAGACAGCTATCTATGTCTAGTGACCCTCTAGGCACTATATGAGTTTGTATTATCAGTGCCTGACCATCCTCACAGCAAAGAATTTCTTAGTCATATCAGTCTGGTTATAGTTTTAATTACTAAGTATATAAAAGCTTTGGATGGAAGTAGGCATTCTTAAAACTCTACAAATGAGCACTCGTTAACTACTTAGTAGCTATCTGAGCAGAAGGTGAACTCCATAATAGCATGCGGTGGCTTATTACCACATGTTTATTACCACATTATTATGGGAGCACAATCTGAAAAGCAGTGATGTTCTCTTCTTCCCAGGAGCATCACACACAGTCTGAGTGCTGTAGGCTGAGCAGAGCCAGTGAAGAGTGGCTGATGGGGAGCCAACAACTTTACCATGTGTTGTCACATGATGCCCAAACCACATCTCCTGTGGTGTGTTGCAGTGAGTGATGAAAGTGTCTGTCACTGGCAGCAGCAAGGTTTCCCTGCTACCTTCTCCCTAGCTGCAGGTGCAGTGTGGTACACTGCAGTATCACAGTTGCTCCATGCCTGATGTCCATGAAACTGTCAACAGTGTCAGAGGCATTGTCTTGGAGACCCCTGCAGTCCCTCCACAATGTTGAGACTCCCCCAGATTGAGATTGAGACCTGTTTTAAAGGGGAAATACTCTGAATTCTGCTAATGTGACTTTGCATAATGTGGCTCTTGAAAGGAAGAGAGCCTTTCATAGAAGGTAGTTTTGCCAAATTTATTTCCAAACCCAGTATTTTAGGGGAGGGGGAGAGAAAATGTCAGCTTCTTAACAAAGGCCTATTGCAATAGGAAAAGAGGTAATGATTTTAAATTTAAAAAGGGTTAACTTTTAGTCTGTATTAGGAAAAAATTCTTTACTGTGAAGTGGTGAGGGACTGAAACAGATTTCTTAGAGAAGTTGGGGATGTTTCATCCCTGAAAGTGTTCAAGGCCAGGTCAGACAGGTCTTGAAGCAACCTGGTCTACTGGAAGATGCTCCTGCCCATGGCACACATTTGGAACTAAATGTCCCTTCCCACCGAAACCAGTCTATGAATCTATCTGATTCTATCTTTTGGTGCTGCTGTATACAGGTCAAGTGAAAGATGCTTGTTATAGTGTTCAGTTGCTGGTTTTGCTGGAAATGGACATCAATTTTTACAAAAGTTCCAGCTTCCTTAAAGCAAACAGACGCTGGCATGTTAATAGAAGAGCCTGTAGTGACCAAAATCAGGACATGAATGGTAAATGTCATGGCTGACTGCAGGGTGCCCTGAGTGACTGAAGTTTTGGAGGAAAAGAGAAGTGTTCCTTCATGCTTGGCCTGTCTGAGCCAGCTAATGAGGTGATGCTGATGTTTGCTGTCGATGGCTGTGCTCAGTTGTTGTAGCTACTGTTGGGGGATGTGATGGGGATCATGCAGCACAACATAAGTGCAGAGAGGATGCACAGATGTGAGCTGTGTTGCGGTCCAACCCCAGTAACTCATGGGAGCAGGAAGGAAAACATCTTTAATCTCATTTCCCTCCCTGGAGCAATGCATTCCAACATTAAAAGGAAACCTCTGTGGTATCAAGTGAACCTGAATCCTGGAGTGAGGGAAAACTTGCCTCTGCCTTTAGCTTCTCTGGGGTTTGAACCATAGGCCAGCACCAGCCTATGACATGGAGGGGAGGGGAGGGGAGGGAAGGGTGGGAAGGGAGGGGAGGCTCAAGTCACAGTGCGAGACAAATAGTTTCTGAGGTTTGTCCCTGAATATGAATAACCACAAGTGTTCCATCCCTTGATACAAAATAGATCAGGAACAGATCTTAAACCCTTTGCTGTTCACACACTCTTTCACTCAATCACCCAGCAAGCAGCTCTTGGAGGGGCACTCTATCCTCTAAAATGCTATGGAGCAAATCCAGACCTGTCCTATAGCTGGGAAAAAGGTTCCTTGGTGCTCAGATTGTGTGGTCTGTTCATCTGTGGTGACGAATCCTGGTCGAGCCACACTACTGCGATCAGAGTGAACCTGATGGACAAGGGCAGCCCGGGCACACTGGAGAGATTGCAGTTACTGCATGTGTTAGAGGTTGGGATTTTTTTCTTTCCTTTTCTTTCCTTGTTACTTGTGGAATTTTTACCCGCTGAGTTTCTAAAAAGCACTGATTACTGTGTGCTTGGGACAGTGAGGAGGGGGAACTCTGGTTTTTGGAAATCTTCTCTCAGTGGGGGACAGACACCACAAGAATAGAGGCAGGTAAAAGACAAGGGCTGGGGAGTTAGGGACTTTTGCTCTTTGGCATTGGAGAAGGACGGTCAGGCTGTTGCTTATTGTGCAACGAATTCACTGGCACCACTGGGGCTCAGCCCTGAGGGACCTATCACCATCTGCTCGTGTGCCCCGGGAATCCCAAACCTTGCCTCTCCCTGCCTTGCTCAGAACCAGGCCCCCTCTTTGTTTCTTCGGTGCTGCTCTGGTTTTCTCCCCGTTGTAGCCAGCTGTGATGGTAACTGCACCTAAGGGGAAAGTGCCAGCAGCCGAGAAGCTTTTACTGGGTCCCTAGTTCTGTTTCTTGCTAATGCCATAGTTATTATTTGCTTTGCCTTGTTATTTGTTTACCTTGTTATACATACTAGTAAAGAACTGTTATCCCTATCCTCATATCTTTGCCTGAGAGACCCTAATTTGAAAATTATAATTATGTGGAGGGAGAGGGGTTTACATTCTCCATTCCAGGGGAGGCTCCTGCCTTCCTTAGCAGACACCTGTCTTTCAAACCAAGACAGCAGTTTGCTGCAGTTGTTCTCCTGGGATGTTGATGGGAAAAGGCCAATGTCTTGCAGTGGACAGGGATGTTGGGTAAATTGCTTCAAGGGGACAAAATCTGGGACCAACACTGGGGCCGCCAACCCCCACAGCCTCTCTCTGCTCTGGTTCCCAAGCCACCTCTGTTCCCCATCTCCCTCCTGGTCCAACTTCAGATCAGAGACAGTAGCAGTGACCCTCTCTCATTCTGACATGGGTCCTCAGGGTCATGCCAAGACTCCCAGAGCCTGGTCACCTTATGGAGTACCTGCCTGGTTGTCTGGTATGGGCTCTCCATGCTGGGAAGCTGTCGGCCTCTGGGGACCCACCTTACCGCCTGCTGGCCTGGCACTTTTATCATGCACAGTAAGAGGAGACATAATCAATTCCCCAGTCGGCACTTTGCTCTGAATACACACTTTTTCAGTCTGATAGCAGGACTAAATTAGTTATTTAGCAATGAGACCCTAATTTAAAGTGAGCAACTGCCCTGACAAAGATCATTGTTCAAGGCTGTCTCCCCTTTGCTTTTAGATGAGAGGCCCACCAATCCATGGAAGGGGATAAATAGACAATTAGAAAATAGATATATTTTGTTAGTTCTACAAAGCTCCCTGGTGCTGTCAGGCTCACAATAAAGGGGGCTCTGGTAAATTGGTGGGCAATGAAAGCCAGCTGTACAGTCATCACTCCTACAGACACAAAGCCATATGTGGCCATTTACAGAACATCCCTGAAAATAGATGGAGCCAATAAGACCAGGGGGAACTAAAAATACTTGACAAAGTTGGCTGCTCTTCATTTAACAAAAATAAAATATCTAATGGCGTATAATAGAAGCCATCAATCATTCTTGAGTAAAGAACAGGTTTAATACTTCAGTTTTAACTATTAATGCAAGTTTTTATTAATCTGTAGTAAGTCAGCAATTAGTATCTACTGTGTGCAGCACAGTGATGTTGTGCAAGGGCTCAGAAAAGGCATGGGCTCAGCAGCACAGCTGCAAAGATAACCAGGCTCAAACACGGCAGGGGTGGGAGACACAGACATGATAAAGAAAGAGGACTGAAGGTGAGAAACTGCCTCTTCAAAGACAATGAAATATCTACGAGCACTTCCTAGCAAATATTCCATTTAGGCTTGCAAGCAAGATGACATCTCTTCTTTTTACTTATTTACTTTTACTCTTTCTAGGCAAGGACACATGAGTTAGGTGTTAGGGAAAGTCCTTCAACCACCTGCTTACCACTGATAAATATCTGTAGTGATTTTCCTGGTGATAAGGATTCGGAAGTTGAAAACTCCTGACAAGTCCTCAGTTCTGCAAAGTGGGCCTGTGGTGTGGAGCTCAGCACTGAATCCAGGCAACAACACATGGAAGTCAGGCATGAGATGGAGCCAAGTCACACTACACATTTGCCTTCAAGGTGCCTACAGCATATGCATACCACTGCTGAGTCATCACAGCTATTCTAAGAAACTACTTCTTCATGTAAACAATCAGCCAACCAAATACCAAGTTTCATCAAAATAAACTCAAATTTTGCCTCATGTTACCACTGCTATGAAACAGGACAAAGCTGCTACAATGCTTGGAAACTGGTATTTAATAACCATGGAGCCACGGCCCCCTCACGAGATAAAAACATGCATCAGCAAGTCAGATGGTACTGGTTGTGCACATGAGTGCTCAGACTTCACCCTGCAATATTGGGGTCTTTGCCTGCACTTAAGAGATGGCATATGCTGCAAGGTAACTGTCTGCTCTCTTGCCTATTTTTAGTTGCTTCCACAGGACAAGAATTGTAATTTATTTTGCAGAATAGCAAATGTCACATCCTATGAGTACATTGTTGTACAAAATGTGATATAGTAACTGGAGAAAAGTGACCTTCCATAATGGAAGTGTCCTATAGAACTAATAGAAAATGATAACCAATAGCTTTTACCAGATAATTATATCCCTCTTCTAGAACAGTTTTAAAAGCCAAGGACATCTCTATCCATAACACTGTGCACTTCAGGCTTGTTAGGTGTGTGCCTTTTTTTTTTTTTCCTCTCTTTCTATTCCATTACA
Organism: Anomalospiza imberbis; assembly: GCF_031753505.1. Lineage (NCBI taxonomy): Eukaryota > Metazoa > Chordata > Aves > Passeriformes > Viduidae > Anomalospiza > Anomalospiza imberbis. The sequence goes on from NC_089721.1 coordinate 73,985,808, forward strand.
GCCAAATTAATTTAATCTGTGTCTAAAAAAACTCACACTGGTATTGTCAGGGATTCAGACACAAGGCTTAACCTTTTGACTATGACTGACCATCTCCTCCTTTCTACATGTACCACAAGCTTAGAAGATTCCAGTCTTCCAAATCTAGTTTAATTGATCTTAAATCTATTATGTTTTCTTTTAATGGGGATTGCTGGCTGGGCAACTGTAGTGATTTTGATTCCCTAATTTAAGATTTCTTTAATTTTGAGATTTCCTAACCAATGTACTGATGAGTGTGGTGGGTTTCAATGCTGGCTAATCACCGATGTACTCACTTTCTGCTGTGAGACAGGATTAGGAGAAGGCAAAGCAGGCTCAAAACTTTAAAAGGTATAAAGAAGATTTTATTAACAATAACTAAAAGGGAAAAAGTAGTAAGAATCAAAACAAATCCTTCAGACCACGTCTCCTCCTCTCACAACCTTTTCTTTTCCACTGATAATGTAAAGAAACAAAACCTTAAATTTCTAGTTAGTTTACCACTTCTAAAATAGTTTTCCTTCAGTTTACTTAGGGAGACAGTTCCTCTTGTTAAGGTTATGGGGACTTCTCCACAAGAAGAAAAAAACAGTTCCCTCGTGGCTCTCACGACTAGCAGCCGCCCGGGGAAAAATCTGCTATTGTGAGGCCCCTCCTGTTTTCCACAAGCCTTCTCACAGCTTGTCAATGGGTTATGTTGACTTATGGGGTATTGTTTTAAAAATGAGCTGTTCAAAAGCAAAAATTCTCCTTATCTATTTCTAAAATAATCTTAAACCCTGAGAACAGAGATCTTCTTCTTCTCCTGGGGTACAGGACTACTCTTTTTCTCTGTTCAGACTTCTTATGGGATTACAGCTACTTTGACATCTGTTTAGTTTGGAGGCTTTCACTTGATATCTGTAAATTGAACCCTTTTCTCTCCCTATACAGTTCCATGTGCTTTAGGGAAAAAGAGTCTTTTCTCCATAGTTTACAAGAGGATTTCAGCCCCAAGATCAAGGCATCTCCTCATTCCCTCCCATCTGGGACTTAACTTCTTTCTTACTGACCCCGATGTCTTCATGTTGTTTCTTTATGTGCTTGCATCTTGTTCCTTTCTCTCCCTCGAGGGAAGATTGAAGTACTGAAAGAGTTAACATGTTGCCTGGGCCCTTCAAATGGTCAGATTGGTTTCATGGTTGGTCTTTGGTTTTCTCTGCGTTCAATTCTAGCCGCAGGGCCACTCTACACGGGCTGCAGGGGTCTCTGGTCTCAGCTGTGCTGGGGGAAGGGGGCCTGGTAGCAAGATCTTCACAGCCGCCGCCAGCCCTGCTCCGGCCAGGGTTGCTCCGGCCAGGGCTCCGCAGCCTCCCCCGCCTTCCTTCCCGGCAGCTGCTGGAGCCCGGCCCGGCCAGAACAGAGTTGGATGGGAGGCTCCCGGGCGGCCCGGGGGAGGGAGCCCAGCCTGGCCGAGATGGGGGCCGGGGCTTGTTACCTCTTTGCCGACCGGAAAAAGAAAGTTCCAGAGTTTTTTTCATCTTTAACATGTGCTTTTCACAGAGGCATGCTCAGTTTCTCAGTGGTTCAACAGACTGTCAGTTACACAAAAAGCTTTTGCCTCACTTCCCCGAATTCTTCCCATGTTAAACTGTGACAGTAACAAATACAGAATTTTTTGTATATGTCTACAGCCACACATGAATGCAGATTTGATATGTCCTCTACCAGTGTAGGGTGCTATTCTGAACTGAAGCCTCTTTTGTAAGGGCTTTTTAGTCTGCTTTTGAAAGATTTCAGCAGCTGCATGTGGTAATGGTAGTAACTGAAGTGCACACCTCCTGATGCATAGTTACCTGTGTAAGAGCAGAATAAAAATTTAGTTTCTGGGAACCTACAGAATACTTCCAGGAAAAAAAAAAAAAAAACATGGTTTAGGGCATATCCACGGTTCAGTGTCAATATAGCTACCTGAAACAGAAAACAAGCTTCCATTTACCAGCAGAATGAGGACAGAAAAATGAGCGCATTCACAGCATTGGGAAGAAATGAGCATTCTTGCTTTGGCAAGCTCAGCCAGAGGATAGAAACCATTTTACACCTACACCTCTCTGGAAATGTTGGAAGAGTCTCCAAATAAGGGCCAGAATAACAATACACAAAACAGGTCAGCAGTCCCGTTTTTCCAGCATAAATATCTGTGTGCTCAGGAATACCAGATATGGAGGAGCATGGGTTCTGTCCCAAATTGTCATGTTTGTCATGATAGTTAGTAATACTTTGAGAGGGAAAAAACACTGGTTTCATAGAGCTACCAAATATTGCCCACATATACTTTCTGTCAGCAGACTCAGCTACCTACGTCTTCATCAGGGTTTTTCCATTACCTTAGAAATCCCTCATGCTTCTCTGGTAGGAAAAAAAGCAAAAGTTTCTATAAACTGATCTTCCCATAAAAATGTAGGACAGAATCTCAGAATGCTGGAGGTTGGACCCTGGAGATCATCTACTCCACCTACTTGCTCAAGCAGGGCCATTGGCACTGTGCCCAGTTGGGTTTTAGAGGTCTCCAAAGATGGAGACTCCACAGGGATGATGCTCAGTCACCTTCACAAAGAAGATGGGTTTGCTGATATCAGAAGGAATCTCCTGTGCCTACATGAGCTTCCTCATCATCATTCCTTCCATCACATACAGATAGGTAAGATTGTTCTAAGCCTGCTCTTCTCCAAGCTGAATAGTTCCAACTCTCTCAGCCTGTCCTCATAGAAGAGATGCTTCAATCCCTTCATTGCCTTTGTGGTTGTGGGAGACCACAATACTGGACACAATACTCCAGATGATTCTCACCAGCACTGAGTATAAAGGAAGGCTCATCTCCCTCAGCCTTCTGGAGACAGTCTTGCCCAGGATGCCATTGCCTTCTTTGCTGATTCATGGTCAACTTTGCATTCACCAGTACCCCTAATGTTATTTGTACCATCTGCTTTCCAACTGGATTTCATCCCTCCTCATGGGCAGTACTTGGCTTTTTACTTTTTTGAACTTCAAGAGGTTCTTCTCTGGCTTGCTGGCATCTAGTCAGAGAAAAAAAAAAAAAAAAAAAAAAAAAAAAAAAAAAAAAAAAAAAAAAAAAAAAAAACTCCTAAGAGAAGGATTTAATAACTGGAGTTGCATTTGTATTAGTCAGCTAAACAGAGATGGTCTTACCGGAGGTGTGACACTATGAGGATGGAACCAGAAATCTCAATTTGCACACTTAGAAAAACACACACTGAACATGTCTGGACAGTGTTTGGACAGCAGTTCAGTGCAGCCCCTTGCTGGGCTCATTGTAATATACGGTCTGTGTGTATGTGCCCTGTCTTCCACTGGTGCCAAATGACAGCTGTAATGGGAAGGAGTATTTTTCAATCCTAAGACACCCAGAAGGGTTCCAAGTCTTTGTCTTTCCCCATCAACTGACATGTCCTGAGAGGTGGGGTATCCCAAACAGACCTTATCTTATGTCCCTATCAATAGATTGGAGCTCAAATCCTCCATGTTTGCATGGGCGCAAACAGCAACAACATCTCTCACACCTTGGAGACAGTGTAAGTCAAGTGGTCAGGAATAGACAGAGCATGTAAAGATGCTTTTTTTTCCCCATGCTAAATGTTCAAAACCTTAGGGAAAAGGCAAATCCCTCATAACTTCAAAAGGACAACAGCCCGGCTGAGTCCCATCAGCAGAGGGCTCAATGTTGATACTGGAGGAGTTGCATCCAAAGTGATACTCAGAGCTCTGGTTGCAGAAAATAGAACACAGTGCTTACCATCCATGGGGAAAGGTTTGGCACACTGCTGTTAAATGGAGTTCTACTAATTTACAAGGCATATCCTTAAAGATCCTTTCTATGATTAAATTATCATTAAATGTTTTAATACATGAAAATCACCAAAGAGGATGAATTTGCAAGGGATTTTTTTTTGTTTACATTTGATAGGACAAATACAAAGTAATTGCTTTTCAGGATGTGCTTGTGCTCATTTGTATGATTATGACTTTTTGATTAACCTTTTTTTTTCTTTCTGTTCTGTACATAGTAAGCAGGATCATCTCCTCTTGTAACTTTATCATTTTAATAAACCTTCCCATGCCAGCAGCAACCCAGAGACCATTGTGACCTGCCCATGACCACCTGAGCCCTACTTGATTTAATGAATTTACCTTACACAATCCTTGAAAACAAGTTTAATCAAATCCGTTTGATACACCAAAAACTCAATGGACACTCGTGTTACATCTTGGTGGAGGAGGTGAGTGTATGCGTGTGTTTGTGTGTGTGCATGTGTGTGTGTGTGTGTTAATGTCCTGGGGTGACTTTATGATGCTTGTATCCCCATTTGTCTGTTTAGCCCAGAACTAAGTTCTGCATCTTTAAGACTGGTTCTGAGAGCAAAGAGAGGGAGAGAAGCACAGAGTTTGTTTTGAGAAACTGCTCTTGCTCCCCTGCATTTGTTCTCCTAGACTGTGTTGTCTAGAGACAGACAGCAGAGAGAGCTCTCCTTTGTTTTCTAGTTAGTTTTTAGCTAGCTAAAGCAGAGAAGTTCCCTAGACTATAGTTTTTCTTTTTCTTAGAACTGTTCAAACCTGCTCTAGACTGAGAACTCAGAAGAGCACCAAGAGGTCACACCTATAGCCCAGCAGAGCCTAGCCTAGGCCACAGCATTTTTCCAACACCAAAAAGACTGATAACAGACAGAGTGAGCCAAGCTGCAGCCCACAAAGAAGACTTTCTGATTTTGTCAAATCTTCAGAGCGGCAAGAAATTTTATTGTTTAATATTTTTCAATTTTTGTGCTAGTAAATGTTTTGCATGTTAAATAAACACATTTTTTCCACTTTTCTGCAAAGAAATCTTTTGCTGAACCAGTTGGGGGAGAAGCCACTTAGATTTGCTTTCTAAAGAGACCCCAATTCAGAAGTTTCCTCCAAAATTTGCCGAAAAAGTTCTTTGGTTTGTCTTTTTAAGAAGAAATTAGCTTTTTCTCCGTGACCTTTGCTAAGTGAAACCATACACATGAAGAATAGATTAACTTCTCTCAAAAAAAGGTAAACAGAAAGAGCAGCCATGCAAGTTTATTCAGTCTGGCTGATTGTGATGGGATCATCATCCCAGTATGGAATGTCCATGGAGGAGTATAGTAAGATAGCCATTACTTTTCTAAGGTTTTAATTAAATAATCTCCCACTAAATAATGATTTACAGTTCATGAGTGTCAGCACCTCATTTTTAGCAAGATTTCCAACTCAGAAACATGAAAGAGGGACAGAAGTACCACACCAATCCTTAAGTTTATAAAGTAGTTGCAAAAAAATCACAGGAAAAGAGATTAAATAGGAAGAGTTGACTATACAGTTTATACACTGGTCAAAATTGCAAAGCCACAGTATATTGAAAAAAGCTACATACAGAGTGACACATAATTTGGAAACAAGCCAAGTGACTGGGACATCATTCCTAGCAGGTTGGTCCCTGTCACAGCAGCATCTCCAAGAGAGGGAACTGCTGCCCACTACACCCTCATCAAAGCCATCTCCAGAGTCAACACAGCCCACAAGGCTGCAGAGTGGGCTTCCTTTAAATGTTATGGTGTTATTACTTTTTTTTTTAATCACCCCCTGTAGTTACATTGAAATGACCTCTATCCTCCTGCTACTGTAAAAGCTCCTTTCTAAGGGAGATCTCTGGAAGTCAAGATATGTGTTTTGCTTCAGGTTGAACAAAACATCTGCCCTGACCCTGAAAACAAAGTCAATGAGAATGTGTTTTGGTGACTGTTGGCTGAATTTTCATGGGGGAAAAAGATCAGCAAACCAAGCACCCAGACCAGTTGTACGGAGAAGCTCATTACATGGGCAGGACAGACTTGGTCCCTAAGAGGTCACAGGGAAAACCCCTGCCGAGGAGTGAGTGCTTCACACCAGAGGAGTGTAGTAACCTGCACAGCCCTTTACCACAGCTTGCCATGTTGCTTGGTCACTTCCATCCCACTGGAGGTCCAGCGACAAGCATGCAAGTAATGCTCACCATTCCCTGACTCATCAAAACCAAGGTAATCAAAGAATAACCAAGGTAATCAAAGGTAAACCAAGGTTAATCAAAGAATCACAGAATGGTTTGTGTTGAAAGAAACATTAAAGATCATTTTGTTCCTGTCATGGGCAGGGACAACTTGTATTAGATCAGCTTGCTCCTAGCTCCAGGCAACCTGGTCTTGACCACTTCAAGGGATGGGTTATTCATGAGCCTGAGCCCTGTTCCCAAAGCCTTATGGAAGCTCAGTTTGTTGCAGCCCCTGCCATTAATGTGACTAGGAAACAAGGATTCCAGGGTTTGGGGTACAGAAATTACCCCTACAATTCACATATCCATAAAGCCCTTACAACTTGGATGTGTGGCTTTGTGATCAGGTTGGCCCAAAGCACTGTTGCTACCAGAGAGGCTGCTGGTCCTTTTGCAGTACTCTGCTTCAGGGTCACTTCTCTCTGCAGCTTCTCTCTAGTTTCAGGTACTTTCCCAACAAAGGCTCTCCCCAGCACAAGACTTTTCCTTGCAAGCTGGTGCCTGCCAAGGGAGAGAGCAAAGGGTCATGAATGAACAGAAAAACAGGAGCTTGCTCTCAACTGCAGCACACTGCATTCTTCTCCTGTCTTTCCCAAAACACTTGCCAGCCCCTGAGGGAGGAGAAAGCCCCCAACATCCCCTCTGTACCATGAACTCCCAGGCAGGCATAGGAGGAATGTCCCCACTACTACCCCTGGGTCTAGCACCCTACTCTGAGTCTGTGCCTCACTGCTCCCCTTTGGGGCTCTGCATATGACATTGTTCATCTGACTCCTGTGCTGCAGTAGGCTGGGATTCCCCAGCATCCTGTCAGGTCCCCTCTTAGTGCAATGTCCTTTCCTTTCTATCCACACACTGCCAAAATCACCTGTCATAGAACTATTTCTATAAAACCAAGTATGTCTGTGTAGTGGTGCTGTGGCTGAGCAGCTGAAGGGAGGTTCTCAGCCATTCATGAGAAGTGGGACACCATTTGGGGATGATTATGATTAAATTTATTGCTAGTACAATATCTAAGTATTGCTGATATCTACATAAAACTATGTTTAAAAGTATCTAAATAACAACTCATAACACTAATCACTCATTTTTTGCAATGGATTGCAGTAGCATCGAGTCACAGTCTCTCCTGTTGAGTTGCAAGCCTTGGCGAGACCCCCTCTTCGTCTGAGCTTTCTAGAGAAGTGTAGGTCTACTTAGTCTCAGATCTGGTCACAGTCTGTCTCTAAAGGATTATGATATAAGCAGGTTCAGCTAGAAATATACAGGTTTACAGTTGGCCTTTCAGAATTCACACATCTCAGGTTGGTTTTTGCTTTAGTTTTTTTCTGTAAGTATGTACTGAACAGGATTTTATCTAAGCAGCCCAGATCCCAATGTTAAAACTCGCTTTTATCCCACAAGTTAAACAAAATAGAAAATCTATTACTATGCAATTAATTAAAAACGGATTAGTTACTAGCTGCTGAGCTTTTAATTAAAAGAAAACCTGTATTATCCTGATCATTTGCATGAGAAGGCTGTAAAGTATTGCTGCATAGTGATATGGAGAGAGTTTAGAAGATTTGAGTGCAGATCTCCATGTTTCAAAATGAAGATGCTGCTACCAACAGCAGGAAGCCACTTTACTGTTTCCCATTTGGGAACTCTGCTTTGTCCTAGCTAAATTTCCCTTTTTCCAGCCCTCGAGGTCAGCACATCTAGCAACTCAGTTACATTTTCCCAGCTGGCTTGTGAAGCCGAAACCCTGAAAATAAACACTGGAGCAAGGCTAAATATTTTCCTCTGATTCCTCCTTTCCCAGATAGCTATGCGTCTTCAAGACAACTGGGTCTTACGGGGAATTTCAAATTGCAATTAAAAATTTTATTTTCACCATTGCTAGCACTATTTTATAAATCTGAATAATTTGACTTCATGGGAAAATGTTTATTGCTTTTTCTTCTTAGGGCCAACTTTACTGAATTATGTCAGTCTCAGTGTTTGCTTCCTATTCTGCTCCTCAGCCTCATGAAACCCTATCAAAAAAAAAGGCGACCCCAGATGCAGGAAGAAATGATGATGTCTGGCTCCAGATCAGAAGGCTGAAGGATAGTTTTATTAAAACTATACTATATTACATTAATATACTATTTAAAGAGAGACTATCCTATTCTGCATACATACTTCTTACTTACATATCTAACAACTCTAACTAACGAACTTGTGACTGCCTGCTGAGAGTCTGAGACACAGATGGATCCAATTGTCATTGAAACCCAAACAACCTTCACCAGAATCCAATCAAGCAATCACTTCAGGTAAACAATCTCCATACCAAATTCCATATGGGGAAAACAAAGGAGCAGAGATAAAGATTGTTTCCTCTTCTTCTCTCTGTGCTTCTCCTGAGAGACAGAATTGTCTCTCTGTCCAGAGAATGTGAATGCCACAAAACCCCTTCAAGCTTCGCTGGTGTCTCCTGAGTGTACTGTCTGGTGCTGATGGTGACCTTCTCTGAGTTCAGATATGGGGAATCCTTTCCCTGGCCGGACCTTTATGGGGACATCCAGCTCCTGCACTCCAGGAGAAGGCCTGGTAGAGGTCAAGGAAAGTTCTGTCCTTGGAGGTCCCACACCTGCTACTTCATCTCAGCTTGCAAGTACCACTGGCATTCATAAAATCACAGAAATCATAGAACAGTTTGAGCTGAAGGGATATTAAAGGCCATTTTTTCCAAATCCCCTGAAATGAACACCTCCTCTCTCACATGTATGGGTAAGCTGGCTCCTGATGTGGGATAGACAAGTGTTCACACATGTTTTATGAGCATGGTAGGACATATCACAAAATAAAGCTTTTGAAGATTGCAGGGTGGTTGGACTAGATGGCCATTAAAGGTCCCTTCCAACCTGAATGCTTTTTTAATTCTATGAATATTGCTTGGCATCAGCAGTGTGACATGGGAATTTTCTCCTGTAGGATATCTTGGGGTATTTAGTTTTCTATATAGAGTTTCTTATGACTCATAGTTCTTCCTTGGGATTGTGATATATTCTGAAGGTTTAATCTCATTTTGCTGTTGAAGCCAACAGTTTGTCCAAGACAGATTTTTCTCCTTTTACCAGCAGATAAAAAGGAGAATTTTGTCCTAGAAAGGATGGTCATTAACTCACTTTTTTTGTACTGTCTTCAGCAAAAGTAGCAATCACTTCAGAAGACTCAAGCCTGGATGAGGGGAGTGGACAGGAAGGAGAGACTGAGAAAACTGAAATCCATGAGAAGCAGCCAAGGACTCGGGGAGATTTTGAGATGTAATGAGCCCTTGGGGAAGGCAGACCAAGAGCATCCTTCACAGGAAGGCTTTGAGTGGGAGACAAAGGACCTAATAGCTGTCATGAACTGAGAAGGTACAAGAGTTCTGGAAGAAAGGAGGAATAGAATGTTGTTAAGGCAACAAATAAAGTACTCGATTTCTTTTTAAGGAGATGTTGGGTAAAGGGTTGTTTTCTTGTGATGATGACTCAAGGCTGTAGGAAGGGCTAAAGAAGAACTGCACTTAAAAAGAAAATTTATGTATAGAAACAATGGAGAATTACAATTAAGAGCTCTAGGGATTGGAGAGTGATTTGTCCAGCCATTACACAGTCATTTCAATTTAAATTAAAATTGCAACTATTTCCCAGGCTACTAAAAATATGTGGTGTCACATTAAGAGTTTTAATGGACCTTTCTCCAGGGAATGTAGCAAAGGTAGTTAGTAGCACATAATAACTAAGTATTGGAAACTGAATAAATTCTTTGCCAAAACACTAATATGATAAAACCAAAAAATGGCAGTAGATGAGTTTATTTTCTCTAGTGAAGTGCAGCACCCATATTAAATCAAAGAAACAGTTCACAAGGTGTCCAAGTCTACATGGTTTAACCAGAGTTGACTGATAAAAATAAATAAAAGTCTGCCAGATATATTTTTCTAACCTGACAAGTGCCTGTGTGAATGATGCTGCATACTTCGTTAACAAACTACAACAGTGCTATTGAAATGTACAGTTATCCCTCATTCACCTAGAATACGCAAAATAAGTCACTATGGTCTATCCAATATCCCTGATGTAAGGAAAGATGACTTACTCTTTATGTTTTCAGATTTTAGCTTAGTGATTAAGCTTTAAGTTTTAACCACTGCAAAACATGTTTTCAGAAACAGGTTTTTACTGAGTTGCTTTATTAAAGTCTACTTTAAGATCTGACTGATCAATATGTACCCATTCACCAAGCCAAAGACAGCCTTCAGGTGAGCCTGGATGGCTTTTACAATTCAGAAGGTACTTGGGATCTGGGAGCACCAGCTGCTGTGCTGGGTGTACTAAGCAGTTTTCATAAAGAACAGGACAATGTGTTTTGCCTGCAGGTGCCGCTCTACCCCACACCAGAGCCCAGAGGAGGCTATGATGCAGTGGGAGACTTGATGGAGACAGGAGATCCCTGCTTCTAAACTGGAGCAGCCTGTCCTTGGAGGACTGCACCCTGTGGAAGAGTGTCCCGCCACCACAGCAGTTTTAGGAGAACTGCTGCTTGAGAGATGGGAACCACACTGGAGAAATTCTCAGAGAACTGCCTCCCATGGGAAGGGAGACCATGGTCTCACAGGGGAATGATTTCTCTCCCTAAGACAAGCAGAAGAAAATCTTGTGTGACGATCTGACCCCCCACTCCCTGTCTCCCTTCACTGTCAGTGGGAAGGAGGGAAGTGTTAGGGGGAAAAGGTATTTTTAAGGGCTTATTTGATTTCTCATTTTCCTGCTCTGATTTTATTAGTAATAAATTCACTTAATATTTCTAAACTGAGCCTGTTTTGCCCTTGGAGTGTTTTTTCCTGGTTCTTATCTCAACTCATGAACCCTTCATTAAATTTTCTCTCCTCTGCCCAGCTGCAGCAGGGGAGGGTGAGTGAGTAGCTTTCTTGGATGCCTGGCATTTGGCCAGCATCTAACTACAACATCCCCATGGGGTTAAATGCTGACAGTGACACCCTATGGTTGGAGGTATCCCTTGGGTCGGTTAGGTTTGGCTATCCTGGCTGTGCCCTCTCCCAAATCCTTGTACCCCCTGGATGCTCATTATCAGAGCATGAGAAGCTGAAAAGCCCTTTTCTTAGGTTCAGCACTATCCAGCAACAGCTAAAATGTCTGTGTGTTACCAATGTTATCCTCCTCCTAAACCCAAAAGATGGCATTGTACCAGCTCCTGGGAAGAAATAAACTCGAGCCCAGCCCAAACCAGGACAATAATGAATGTAAATTGAGTTTAGATTCCAAAAGAAAAGGGACTGAAGTTAGTACACATCTCTAGGAATAGCAAAGCAAGCATGCTTTCAAAACTGAAAGATACCCATGACATTATACAACCTGGCTGAGTGAATGCAGGCAAGACAAACCTTCTGGCCCTGCGTTTGTCTGTGCAAAGTCTTCTACAAGCTTGGCACACAACCCATGCTTCTGCTCGTCCAAATAGCTCCTTTATCTGTTAATCCTTGTTTTTGTCTTCGAGAGGGGGAATTGTGGGAATCCTTAAAATCAGAGAGTTTTGAGAAAGCTGCCAAAGACAGGCCTCAGAGACAGCAAAACTGCGATTAGAGCTAAGCAATAGCCATAAGATTTGTCAGCAGAAAAATTATGTAAAAGTAAGGACAAATAGAACAATGGTCTGTGTATTAACACTTGGCTAGAATAACTCCCTAAGCTACATAAAAGTACATTGAACAAGATATTAGGAAGTTCTAAGCTTGATAATGGAGCTCTGTGCTTTAAATTTTAAGGCTTACAAGCAAGTATTATATTTGAAATAAGCAAGCATTATTTTAACAAAAGGTACTGTCAATATGCTTTTGCTTTGTGTGATTAGTCAAAAAACTTTTAAAGTTATAACACTGAGCTCTTGGTCTGCTGCCAGGGATATGAGCTGCTGGCATCTGCCCATTGCCATACCCATGTAATAACATTGATGCTGGAAAATAAACAACTCGAGACGTGTTCCTCAGCACACGTCCCGTTCATGATTTGTACATAGACCCCAAGCCAGCAATACTAAGGTCAGGTGGGAAAAATTTCCAGCAATGTTAGTAAAAAAAATTAGTGCTATAGTAGCAGCAGTTTGGTTAAAAAAAAAAAGGCATACATGATTCCTGTTTCTTGCCTGTTTTCTAATTCCTATCACCAAATGTTATGCATTCACAGCAAGGAATATTAGTAAAAAAAGTCAGGCTGGTAGCCTGTGAAGAAGAACCTTATTTCACACATCAAAGCTTGTAAGACAATGTGAATCAAACCAGTGATCTTTAGCTTAAAAAGAATGAACAAGACATCGTAATTACTTGTCTGTTCACAACATCAGTTTTGTCACCATGGGGAGAAGATAGTTACACACAGAGAATGTGCTTTTGAGCAGTGGCAGTTGGGGTATTACAGGATAGTTCTGTAGTCATTCCTGAATTTAGAACTCAAGGAATGCAAAGGCAAGTAAATGTTTCACTTCTTCAGCCCTTGCACTTTATGACTGCGACTGGTGATTTAAAACAAGTCATCGTGCTATTCATTAGCAAAACTGCTACCAATATGCCTCCTTATAACAGCCCTTCCTTCTTCTATCCTTTCTTCATTTTGATCAAATTCCAGGCAGAAGCCAAATTCTTGGGGAGAAGTTTGTATTGAAACAAGAAAACAAGGAAAATCAGAGATCACATGATACTGCAGCACTCCAGATACACAACAGCCACAACCCTCAGCTGCTACACCAACAGTTTTAGCTGATTTCCAATTGATATCTGATATTTAGCAGATTCAAATTTCAGCATGCAGAAACCAAACAGGAGTGTCACGTTGCAGCTGGGAATATTGAATGTATTTAAGTGCTGATGTGAATCTTTAAGTACCAATTTATTAGAAAAATAGGTTAGCTCTGCTTTTACCAACACAAATCGTTAATTCATGTGCCAGTCACACACAACATATGAGATCTCCTGCACTGGCAGGAGGAATGGCATCACCATTCACACTTCAGTACTAGCAGTTAATGGATGTCAAGAGCATAGTTGCCTACTACACCATAGGCATAATCAAAGGTACCCAAGAACCTATTCTGGACCCTGACAGACTGACCCCATATGGCTCCCCTGCTCATCATCTGGTTCAGTGTGGTGCTCACTGCAAGTATGCAGCATGTGCACAATGGCCCATGGGCACACTCCAGGCTTCTGTGTCCCCCTTAAAACCAGAACCCACCCTCTGCCCATGTGACATCCCTGCCCAGACCTGAGGCCTCCCACTTTCTTGCCAGTTCAGTGTCTCATTTGCTGGGGAATACATGTACAGACCTGGGTTGAGGAGGGCATAGCCAGCACCAGGCTGAGACTTCTGTGCATTGCCCCATCAACTGGCACCATTGCACCAGCACTCTCAACACCCCAGACCTTCAAGATTCCTGTCTCACTAAGTGCAAAGTTATATTTTGATGCAGTTTCCCCAGAGACCCTGCACTTGCTGTGATTGACAGGATTGTTTTGTTGTCTTTCTGTCACAGACTAGACATAAAATGTGTCAAGTTGAAGGGAATCATAACCATCAAGTCCTGCTCCTCTTGCAGGACTGCCTGTCACATTTGCATCTCTCTACTTTAATTTCTGACTTTCCCTTTCCTGACTTTTCCTTAGTATCCCATTTGACAAGGTCCTTGATTAGATAACCTTTCCAAAGTGAACATGATCATGTTCCACATCCTCTTATCAATTAATGTGACCAGCTACCCCTGGCTCTCATTACTACCTCTCTTACTATCCCTCTGGTGGATTTGTGTCTTTGTTCACATTGTCCCGGTTTTCCTACTAGTCCCTTCTGCACCTAAAATATTCTTAACTGGAAACACTTCAAGGAGCAGCAGTTCTCTCTTTGCTCTCCTTCCTTCCCAACATTTCTTTTTCTTGAAATCCGCTAAAAATGTTCCTGTTCTTTACTTGTCTGTAAAGCAGCAACTGGACAACCTGGCATTGGAAACAAAATTGGTGGATGTTTCTATCTTGATGCAGAAAAAATAACCCACCAGTTCCTGAGGTAATGGTTACAGAGAACAAGCAGACAGGTTTCATTAACAGCCAGATCTCATGTCTGTCACTGCAAGCTTCCAGCAATGCTCAGCCCTCTGTTTGTTAGGGTGACCCAACCCTTTGGTGGATGTGCCTCAGGCTTTAGTTAAGGGGCAATAATGTGAGGTTTACATGCAACAAATGGCAGTCAACTCCTGTTTAATAAAAAGCTTCAGCACACTGTCAAATTGTCTAGGTATTACTGAATGTCATCGCATAGAGAAAGGCTTCAACATATGTCTTCCTGCTGCTGCTAGGGATTGGCCTGATGTGGTTTCTGCTGTAGCACAACTAAATGCAGAATTAAACACTCCACACAACACCTAGCACAAGCATAGGGAGATATGCATCTGTTTTTATGATATGATAACAACCCCCCAAGCAAATCTTAGATGCTCTTGCTTTGTTCTGCATATTTCTAGTTTTATTTCTGGTGCTTATGTTCTCTTAAAGGTGTCACTGAATTCCTTGCAGACAGTTGGCTGACAAATGCCTTCTCCATTCAGAACAGTTCAAAGGTGGTGGTGTTCTTCAGAGATCCTCCTATCATCACGTTAAAAGGCTTCATAACAAGATAGCACAATGCTTTATATGGGATCAGTTTAAATCCTAGCACTCTTGACTTCACATTTACTAAAGCCCATCCTATTTTGTACAACACTGAGCATATAGTGTAACTCCGGGAACCACAGCTGTGACTTAGTTAATGATCTCAATAAATCCTACTTAAGCAGAGACAGGAAGAGAATTATGCAAATGACTATTACTGTGCACCATGCACTTGATAACTGAAGACATCCCACAATAAGCTTCAGCACATAAAACCAGCACTTTTTAAACCCAGATATGTGAAAAGTACGTAAGCAAGGGAATGGCTTACAGAATTTTGCTTCAGAAAAGTTGTAGTTGCAGAACATTTATTAGAAACCTAGTATTAAAGGAAGCACACAGAAGGAATATGTACAAGGAGGGATGGTTAAAAACCCAAGATGACAGATTTTTCACATATAGCTGTGACTGTGAGAAAGAATTACTTGTCTGAAAAGACCTTTCTAAAACATCGTGATAAAAGACTCTGCCACTCACACTTGGCAGCTAGATAAGATGTCTTCTATCAGCCTCTTGTAGACCCAGGCATCTCCTTTAAGCCGTTGTCGCCGGATACCCACTGCTTCAGGCTTAGTGAGCTGACATACTTCTAACTCAAACTCCATAGTAACTTTACCAAAATCTGACCGTGTTTGACATTTCAGGGTATAACTGTAAAACAGAAGGGAAAACAGAATAATTATTGAACCATTTTGTATTTTTTTTGCAATGCTATTTTAAATTAATAGAAGCACTTTAAATAAAATAGCCCACTGCTGTTCAGAATATTGTGAAACAGTCCACAATTTAATCACCTGAGACCTTTGTAAATACTGTAGTTTCAGGGCACCATATTTATTATTATGCCCTACGACCAATATGCAGCACCAATGTCCTACACTACCACAAGAACCCCTGCGTGCCAAAGACCCCTATCTTCAGAGCTGGAACGAAGGAAAGTTCCCATGTTTTTCCTAGACAAGAACACTCTTCACTCTGTTGGTTGCAGTTCAGCTGGTGTGAAAATAGGAAAAACTGAATGCAGTTTGAATGATTACAATGGGAGCAGGTGCTGCTGTGCAATCTAGCATCCTTCCATATTATGAGTTTGGAAATCCATCAGAGGTTGATGTATTACTATGATGTTCTACAAATACCCAACACTGAAATACTCAAGAACTTGAGAAAATGCATATTGAAAAGTGAGCACAATGGTTATTTCATGCATTGGGAGCTCACAAAATAGTCTTGCAGTTTGATCAAAAGTAAGAACCTATCTAACCAATCAGTAGCTTAGTGTAGCTAGTAAACAGTACAAATTCAAATACTCATCAAAAAGGTGCGTGGCTTCTGCACACCTTTTAAAATATACTGACCTCTTGCCTAAAGGTTAATGTCTTTTTACTGCCCAGAATGAGAGTTAAAAGGTATCTACACTATTTTCCAAAATTATCTCATTTGTTCATGTGACTGTACCTGAAACAACTTTTGGTATTTAGAATTTCACATGAGACAGGCTGATGTGATATTTTCCTAAGTGTTACCCTACTACTATTGGTTTATACCTGTTGGTGAAAGAGCTCTGCTAGAATACACTTAACACAGTTTTGTTCTGTGTGGGCATGTTTTATTGCAGACATTTATTTAGTGTTTTGTACACTTTCTGTAAAGATTATTTTACAATAAAGTCAAGAAACTAAGTTTAAATAATTTGCTTTTTAAGGACTGGACTAGCAACCATTTAGACAAATAGGAGTTGAACTAATCGTATTTTAGACTTACCCCTTCTGAACATATTCCACATGCTTCTTTGAAAGAACAATGATTATTTCATTCAACAGTTCGTCTGGATTCAGCAGATGAGTGGTGGTAATGTTACAGCGTGCCTAAAAGTAGTATTAAAAGTAACATCAGCTTGTTAAAAAAAGGAATAAAAAAATTAAAATCTCCTAAAGCTGAAGACATTGCAAAAAGTTTTCACTAAGGAAGTTTCACAATACGGCATTCCAGATGTGGCCTCACCTGGGCAGGGCAGAGGGGCAAGATCCCCTCCCTGACCTGTTGGCCATACTCTTCCTGATGCATTCCAGGATCTCACTAGCCCTCCTGGTCCCCAGGACACTGTCAGCTCATGGTCAACTTGCCATCCACCAGCACCCCGACGTCCTTCTCCACAGAGTTAGTCTCTTGTAGGTCACTCCCAATCTGTTCTGGTACTTGGGGTTACTCCTCCCCAGGTGCAGGACCTGCAGCTGCCCTTGTTGAACCCCCTTAGGTTTCTCTCTGCCCAATTTTCCAGTCTGTCAAGTTCCCACTTGACTGACATCACAGCCTCCAAGTGGATCAGCCACATCCCCAGCTTAAAGACTGAGGCAAAGAGGCATTCAGTAATTCTGCCTTCTCTGTATCTTTCATTACCAGGACACTCATCTGATTCAACAGCATCCCATGTTTTCCCTAATCTTACTTTTGCTGATGATGTACTTATAGAATACATTCTTGTTTTCATCGATATCCCTTGCCAGGCTCAATTCCAAGTGGGTTTTAACCTTCCTAGTTGCATTCCTGCATATTCTGGCAATGTTCCTAGTCTTCCTACATGGCCTGTACCTTTTTCCCTATATTATAAATTTCTTTCTTCCATCTCAGGTTCACTAGAAGCTCCCTACTCATTCATACAGATCTCCTACTCCCTGTGCCTAACTTCTTTATCACAGGGATATGCTGGATTTGAGCTTGGAGGAAGTGCTGCCTGAATACTGACCTGCTGTCTTGGACTCCCTTCTCTTCTGAAGCCCATCCCATGGGATTCTTCTAAGTAGATCTTTGAAGAAGTTGAAGTTAACTCTCTAGAAGTTTAGAGTTCTAGTCCTGCTACTCTGCATCCACCACACAGATCCCATGTTCCATTATCTCATGGTCACTACAATGAAGGTCACTACAGCCTTCACATCTTCACTCAGTCCCTCCTGGTTCATTAGTACAAGGTCCAGCAACACACCTTTCCTTGTTGGTTCTTCCACCACTTGTGTCAAAAAGTTATCTTCAATAATCTGTAAGAACTTCCTGGATTGTGTGTGCTGTGCTGTGTTACCCCTCCAACAAATATCAGGGTGGTTGAAATCCCCTATGAGAACCAGGCCCTGTAATCATGAGGCTACTTCCATCTGTCCACAGAAAGGCTCATCAGCTTCCTCCCTCTGATCAGGTGGATTATAGTAAACACCTGCAACAGTGTCACCTTTTCCTTAAATTTTCACCTCATTCACCTGACCCTGGGTAGAGCTCAATATGTTACAGTTGGTCTCTTATATAATGAACAACTACCTTATCACACTGACTTGGCCATTCCTCTCAACATTTCAGTCACATAAACTATCCCACCATGTTCTGTCATTGCATTGAGATCATGGCCCTGTGACCACACATAGATTTTTAGTTCTTGTTTATTCCCCATGCTGTACATGTTTGTGTCCAGGCATTTCATGCACGTAATCAAGCAATTTGGTTGCACAGAGCGGGTGTAAGAGCAATCACAACAGCAATGCACACTCTCAGCATGATTTGCCCTTTGATCCTCATCTCGAGAGGCAGCCAAGAAACATCTGTCACTGCATTGGTTGGTATGGCCTAATCACCAGTGACCTAAAGAAGGAAGCAATGCCACCAGCATCACCATTTGGAACCCCACTTCTGAGTCCCTCAGTCTGAAGTCAGTCTCTCCAAATTGGCCAGAGGACTGTCAAAGATTCTCTTGACTGCTTTAGGCAGGTGGATCCATCCCATCTCTGCTTAACAGGCTACAATCATTCAAGTACAACCCATTGTTATAAAAGGCAAAACCTTCTCAATGGCACAGCCATGAAGCCAGATGTTGATCTGCACTATGCATTTGCTTCTGGCTGTCCCCTTTTCTCTCACTATGAGAAGATGACTTGGGCACTAATGTTTTTACCTGCCTCACCAGGTGTTAACAGTCTTCCTCAGTCCTGTCTGTTGTTTGGCTTGCAGCATCATTTGTTAGCTACATGATAACATAGTAGGTAGCTGTCCATGCTCATGAGAAGTTGGGGTACCCTCTCAGCAACATCTTGGATCCTAGCACCTGGTCAGCAGCAAACTTCTTGTGACTCTTTATCAGGCCAGCAGATGGATGTCTCTGTGCCCTTTAATACAGTCACCCACTGCAAGTACTCAATGTTTCTTTTTATGGGAACCTTGCCTGTGGACATCTAAAACCTTTAAAGCACCATATGTGTTTTCATTCTGAATGCTGGAGTGTGGAAGTTGAATTGGAGCACTGTTTTTGTGGGTCACAAGGGCTCAAGGTGTCTCCTGCTCAGTGGTATCCATTGTAGGTGGATGGTTCTGAAGCCACCACTATGTCCATTTCAGCCCCTCAGTTCAGCACAGCCTGTTAACTGTCTCTTGTTATTCACCCACCTGTCACAACAGGCCATCAGCCTGTGCACACTTTGTGCATTTTCTCCAGAATGATTAAAAACTGGCCAGTAGGGGTCCTTTCAAACCATGCTGCTTCCTTCACATTTGGTTTAGATGGGCTATAAGTAGCAAGGGCCAAACACCTCCCTGGATCTGTTGCCTGAACCCAGGCTAACAGATAACTGAATTTGGTAACTGGGGCACTGTCTTGTTATCAGCAATAAGTAAGAGCACTTTACTGTAGAATTCAAGCAAGACAGGTGACAGAAGCTTTCGCAAAACCATTTCTGAAGCTACTGGATGTTTTCAATCATCATTACTGTAAGATAATAATTAATACATAACTAATATTATTACTTAATATTTTAATAATTGCTTTATGTAAGACTTTTGCAGCAACCATACCTTAAGTTTCCTTGGACAGTCTCTAGTGCATCGTTTCTTCTTGCTTGGTGTAAGCATTGTGATCACTTTATCTAGGCCTCTTTCAAGACTTCCAAATATTTTGGCTTTTCTCTTCTTTTGGCTGCTATCCACATGTGCAAGGTCGAGATCTAATACCACTGACTGACACCTGTTAAATGAACAAATTAATCTGTTATTTTTCCCTCAGTGTTAAAAAACTATTATTTCAAAGATGTTACTAAAATATTACCAGACATGACAGAACAAAGAAAATGGAATCAGGTGCAATGTATTATAGGAGTTTCTATTTGAAAGTCTGTTGAAGTTTAAACCCAGAGATGTGTCTAGAAATTGCAGTCCTTTGGAGACCAAGAATAAGAAGGCACCTACATTATGAAAAATAGATCATATTGAGTTACATAGTTTTAAAACTTTTCTCTACCTTCATTGTGGTGTGAATTGTGGTGTTATATTTTAGTTAAATGATATACTGTGTCTCACCCCTCGAAAATGTATGGTTTATTCCAAGCCTGTGATCCTCCCCTGCAGTATCCTGTGTCTGTAATCCCATTGGCCCAATCTGTTCCGTTCCCACTTTGATTTTCCCTATTAAGTGTGCCGGGGGGATGTTTCTCTCTGTCTTCGCCGGCTCTCCTGGCTGGTGCCCGCTGAGCCCCTCTCTCCCCCTCCCCTTTCCCCCCTCGCTCCCCTTTCCTCCCCTCTCCCTCAGAAACCATGCTGCCTCCCGGAGGTAGGACCCCCCATAAACCCTCATCTAATTAGCACCCTCAGAAGCCGTGTGGAGTCTCCTTGCCTGCCTGCTGCTGCCAGCAAACTAACAGCCTTGGGGTCCCCCCCCCGAAATGCGCCGCTAGACTTCATTATTTTCTAGTGACTGTAAAAAGAGGTTCTAGAAAAGTTTTTACCACAAGAATAGGAACAGCAGCTTGCTGTTGTAACAGGGCTTCCCAGGCAGCCTATGGATTAAGGTAGTCCTGCTCTAAATCAGGAATGTACACAAATAACCGGACACTTACCTTCTTTCAGGAAGAATCTCAGCTGCTGCCAATTCATCTGCATTTGTTCGGTTAGTGGGTTTCTTAATTGGGGTGGCAGCAGTGAACTGACTCTCTGAAAGAAAATGTCCAAGCCAAACCAGGTATGTCTTTGCGTAAAAGGATTTTCTTTTCTTCAATGACGATTTCTCATTATTAATAACTTAGTTCTAGCACCAGACCCCCTGTTCTATCTCAGGTCTATATTTTGGGAATTATGAAATATGTTTTTAATACTACCTCTACTCTATAAATTAAAACTGACTGATTTCCTCGGGGCTCTACAAGTCAAACCTTAAGAGTAACCATTGCAGTTCAATACTAGACATTTGAGGACTAGAATTGCTTTCTTGCTCTGCTGCTGGTCCATGAATAAATATGGAGCAATCCACTGCATTGAGTAGTTGAGTTCTACAGTGATCCATTTCCCTTATATGAAAGGTGTAATTTTATATAGTCATGTTTAATATACAATGTACATGCTACACAACGGTCTAGAAAGTCAATGTTTGCAGAGCATGGTTATAAAGGTGCAGGAGAAAACACCAAGTGAAACAGTCAGCAAATAAATTGTCACAATTAAACCCAACTTCAATGTTCAAAGTAACAGCTCTCTACAGAATTGCACCTGGCTCCAGACAAACAACCTCAAAATTTCCAATGGATTCTTCCACTTTTCTATTTCCTGAATCAAAGATCTTTCCACACAGCAAGACAGCTTTCTTTTTTTAATCCTCAGAAAAGTCACTAAATAAATGAGCTAGAAATGTTTTTACATTTCCCATTTTGGATAGCAACTGTTTTGTTTTTAGACATACACAGATGCCTGACATTACAAGTTATGTACAATCTTAAGGCAAACTCATAAGCTAGTTTTTGTATTGCTCTTCTTTATGAATGATCTCATTAAATAGGAGTATATTCAAAATCCCTTATTCCTCGAATCAGCCTGCAAAAACTTACTCTTCCTGAACAATGCTTCTTAGCACCTGAAATGAAAGAGTCTCCTATTGCAAGGAGCCTTTGGCATTTGAAGGACAGAGTTAGCATTTACAGTATCAACACCAAAAATTTAATGGTAATCATTGAATGAAATGGTAATGAACATATGGGATATGTACATGACTAGACAGGCTGATCACAGAAAATTCTGGTAATTCAGAAAAGCTGACATAATTTATGCAGATTTCTGTGGTCTATTGCATAGCTGCAAGACCTACATGTTGTTAACAGAAGAATTTTCACTGCTATACTGGACTGCCCCTGTGAAAATGCTGATATGCAACCATAAGAAATCCAAAAGCTAGATTTCTCTTACAGGCAGCAATTAAAGCAGATTTAACTAAAAGTATGCTTTTATTTTCATTCAGGGTAATCACAAAGGAAAAACAGTGTTGAGGAAACTGCAATCTCAACCTTCATGTAAAAGTGGAACCAGGTGCAAGCTTTAATAACACAGTACTTGGCTCCATGTTAGGGTATACCAAAAGGGGCTCACACATGACAACTGTGAGCAGCAACACAAGTAACATGCCCTGATGGATGGTTAAAACTTTTGCAGCACCCTGTCAGATGTACTAGAAGAACCTGGGTGCTGCATAGGACAAAAAAATTGAGGTGTTTCAGAAACTGATGTAGTGGATGAAGAAATATTGTGCTTATATTTGGGTTTCATTGATTCCCAAGCAACATATATGTTCTAAGCTTTAGTTAGTTACATTCTACATACCTTTGAAAGCAGGTGCCCTAAGAGGAGCAGCTTGTACCTGTGTCTCAATCTGACTCTTTGCAAGAGGAGTCATAGGAAGTGCAAAGGGCATTTCGTTTCTTAAAGCTGATACTGTCTCAACATTCTCTTTGTTTTTATGCTTCTTTGATGCCACTTTTCTTGTCACTGGAGTTGACAGTGTGAATTCTGTATCCTCCAGTTGGGCATCAGGCCTGGAATGCTACAAGAGATATAACAAAAAGAAAAAAAGCCATCCTTTGTTGTATTCTGATCACATTCAGGAACATTACAGACACAGAAATTCTGAAGCAGGGTAAAAATATCATACAATGCTTGACTACAGAGCAATAGTTAAAAACTCTTCAATACTTCTGATTCCCTCTACAACTTGCTCATAAGGTTTCAAGTAATTTGCCACTTCTTTACCAGCTCTTCTAAATTCTTTAGCTTGCACATTACTATTACTATTCCTCACCACCTTACCTAAGCACAGCTAGGAATTTCCATTTGGCTTAATTGCAAAATTTTAATTGAGTCGTTTGATTTTCTTGTCCAATATGGCTGCACTTCTTCAGAAACTTGCCCAGCTTTAGCCTAGGTCTGAGATCTTGTTTGTTGCACCTTATTTTTTTTCTGTTGGATTTAAAATCCTTATTTACTCATTTTCTATATGATCAAAGCTCAAGTTTTAGTCAAATTACCTACAGCTAGAGGAAGGCAGAATGTATGTTCAGCTATATATGTAAAACCTCCATTTGTAACTCCACTAGGCCAGGGTCTACCAAACATTTACATATTCAGTTATTTTTATGTACAATGAAAATAAGATCTTTTGGATTAAGGACACTGTATCAAACACCTGCTTCATTCCATGAGTATTTATACCAAATTTTTCTAACAGAGATTCTTCAAACAGTGAAGCTGTATCTGTAAATTCCATGAATACAAATGCCCATGGCACTTCACTGCACTCTGGCATATCACAATTTTTTCAGACTGGAAAGAAATATTCAGTTGAGATTCCGCTGCACGCTTAAAAGTAAGATTTCATCAGAAAAGACTGCCATTAAAGTCTAAATCTAATTTCTTTCTAAGTTCCTAATAATGGAAGTTCCCATGATGGCGACATAGGTTATATAATATGACTTTAATGTTGTTGTAGATCTGTCATTTGTATCAAAAGTAGGTGTGAAAGTATTCTCAAAGCACCATTGCCAAATCATCTTTCTTGACCAGTGTCTTGAAGAGAAGCAATTCATAAAAATAGCCACCTTTGAATTGAAGGCTTGGACCACAACCTCTTTTTACCAAAAGTCCTAGTAATGATGTGGAAAGAATCCATGAGAACAATGGAGTAACACTTGAAAGGGGGCTGGATAAAGGTAAACACATATATCCAAAACATGACTACTGAATCCACAACACTAACTGGAACTAGCATTTGGAACCCCCTTCATCTGATGGCTAGCTCTGCCCTCCCCAAAATTTGTCAGTTATTAAATCAAGGGATTTGTAACTTCAGCCAAGGTTGCTAACCTTCATGGTTCACACCACATACAGGCAGGTATATATCCAAGCATCCTTCATCTCCAACACCTTTTTGTTACTTACAGGGAACTCTTCCCAATAACTTGCTTCATACCATTACAGTGAAACTGTACACAGTCATTTTAAATTGTCAGTCTTTGGCTGAAATGGACGCTGTTATAAAAAGCTAGAATGGATAACATTTTAGTAACCTATGTTCTGCTGGTGAGTTTCTGTTGCCCCATGATCAAGGATATCACAATGAGCAGATCTCTCATTACTACTGGAATAGAGAGCTGTCTGATAAGCTTTAGATCTTCTATGATGCCTTACTCAAAAGCCTGTACCAGAGGGTTGCTAACTACAAGAAGCTGATAGTGTAGTTGAAATCACATTCCATTAAACATGAATGCATGATTAGGATACCTCAGCTACTGTGATCTAGATGTAATTCATGGCATGGTGACTATTTTGTAATATGCTTCTATATCAAACTGCTTGAAGTCAAGCAGTATTATGTACAAGCTTGTGCCACCAAATTCAGAAATGGCTAAGTAAAAGGTTCTGTTTACTTGGTTGTCTTCACATTAGATCAGGTCCAGCTAGAGAGCTTTGCTAGCTGCGTGTTTCAGCTAATTCAGTTGATGTTTACCCAGAAGCTACACGCAGGCAAGTTAATTGTGTTCTGAGCAGTGCAGGAGGATTAATGGATTGCTGTATTGTGTAGACATGAATTTCACCATCATCTAGGAAGGCGTAATGTTAATTAGTAATATTTGCCGATTTACCTTGGACATCACTAGAGATGAAGTAGCTTAACAGTTCAGTACAAGTGAACCTAGTGAACCTCCACCTTAATCATCAGAGTGTAGCAGGCTAACCCACCATGATCCTGGAAATCACATTAGGCATATTCAGGAAAGCTTACGATTCATGATCTATTATGCAGCTCTAGTAGTCCTAGAATTCTCATATCAAAAAAGCTGTATGGGTGAACAGCAATTATTTACACACAACTGAATTAGATACATAAAGTATTTATTCTGAGTGCTTGCCTCTAACACAGAAAGCAGCACACTCAGACCATTTCACAGATGTTTTGTCTCAAGGGGAAACAGCTTATACAAGTCTGCAACTCCACTGAATGTTTTGGAATTTGTCAACTAGACTAGTATTGCTGACATCACATATATTTGCATATTATATACAACATTGCAAGGAGTTTAGCAACTCTAGCCACTACCAAACTACAAGAATAGAAATTCCCCTAAGATATTCAAAATTACTTCAGAATCCCAATCATCAGAAAAACAGTAGCAACACATTTCCTTTACTCAAAGTAAACAACTTCCTCTCTAGGATTATGTTCTCAAGGGAAACAGATGAGAAAGGGATGACTCCCTCTGATTCGATCACCAGCTCCCATAGTGCCTATGTCATCTCGGAGAACACTGCTCAGGTGACATATGAGTTATCAAAAGATTTTCCTTACCAAATGCAGCCCTCAAGGTAGAAAAAAACAGAGACAAACAGAGTGCATATAGTCATCACAGAACAAGATCTGGAATCATCCAGGCCACAAAAGAAGAAATTTGAGGCCATTAACAAGGAGGGATTCTGTGCAATACTTGATGCATCAGATGGCTATTCCAGTAAAGCCAATCCAGAGAAGCAGCCTAGCTTGATAAATCATGTTAATGAGACAACTGAACTCTTTAATGCCCAAGACTTTGGCTGACTGTGTACTTCACATAATATTCCAAGTTGGAAGGGACCCTCAAAGATCACCAAGTCCAACAGTTATGTGAATGAGCCATACAAGGATCAAAACCACCTTGGTGTTATTACCACCATGCTCTAACCAGCTGAGCTCATGCTCTCTTCCTGATGTTTAGAGCACCAGAATGTTTCTCCAGGCAGAGCTTTGTCAATGCAGAGCAGGATTTAAAACAAGACGCTGTCCTGCTGAACTCAAGTTTACCTCAAGGACGGTTGACATCATGGTAGTGGCATGCTCTGTTAGACACGGAAACCTTAAACGAACACGCTTGCCACGAGCCTTCTTGGATAGAAGCAAGAGGTATGTTGCTGACATGTGGTCATATTTCCACTGTGGGGTCAGGGAGAAAGAAAGAAAAAGTATTTTAATCTCCTCTTTGGAAACATTGCAAGTACAAGTCAAGCTCAGCCTTCTGAGTATTTCCATGTCTCCACAAGTTTTTCTATCTGATATGTAACCCTAATTACACATAACTGTAATTTCAGACTTCAAGTGATTTACATTGTGTGCCTGAAATCAAGAAAAAGGCACTATGTTGGTTGTTCTTTGCAAGTTTGTAGTTCATGCAGTAGCATGGAAATGCTGGAATGAAGATCTATCTACTGAAGTGAATGCAAACCCAGTAATTCAGTTTATCTAATACTTCAGCAAGAGTATAAATTTCTTGGAAGTAACTCCTGCCCATTCTTTCATAACTGCCAACTTTTTGCATAATTTTCAGCAGCTCTTTGTGTGTGAGGAACACAGGCACCACTTTTGATAGGTTTGCAGCATAGTGCAGTTAGTTTGAATAACTTATAAGGTATTAGAGGTCTTCCAGGAAAGGACTATGCAAATATCACAGACTTATTTGGAAGGACTTCCCCCTCTGTAAACAGGTTATTCTGATTATTTGCTATAAATAAAGAACATTAACTCCACAAATCTGTTAAAATATCACACAAATTTTAAAAGTCTGTTTCTGCTACAGTTATGTGGAAAACCCAAGTGTTTTCAAAAACTATTGTCACTGCTAGGAAGTACAGAGAAGCAGAAAATTCAGTTTTAATGAAGAATTTCCAGATTCAGGTAAAAGCTGGAGTACACATCATGCTTTAAGTCTTTTCAACAGCCTGCAATGTTACTGCTAACATTTGCACAATTCTTCCAGAAGTATTCAGTTCAACTTTTATTACTTGTCATCAAAAATGACTAAACATACTCACTATTTTAAAAAATCTGTGAATTGTAAGTCTAAAAGCCCCTGTATTTTGTAGACTGCCTGGGTGTTGTTGATTTTTTTTTTCTTTTCCTACTCTTTATTGAACAATTTCAAAGCAAACAGTTAACCTACTTTCAGAGATTCAGAAGGATTTTACCATAGTGGTAAGATTTAGGAAACAGTACGATTTAGGAAACATGAAGACCACAATTACAGGAGAAAAAGAAATAAACAAATTTGAACTTCCGAACCAGTAGCTTGTACTTGCAAGCTACAGCCAGATTCTAGAGTTCTGCAGGGCCTCCTTAAATCTGAAATGTATGTAAAATATCGTACTTTGGAATATGTAAGTACTGGTCTGATAACACAGTAAATTAATTTACTGTATTACTGTAGTTAATTACTGTAAATTACTGACATAAACTTCTTACCTCTGTTATTAATTGCAATATAGTCTCCCTGCTCTGCTTATGAGACACAGAAAGCTCTGTTATACAGTCCTCATCAAGATATCCCAGCTGCAACAACACAATGGATATTGAAGCATGAGGTTTTCAATTTACCCCCTAATGCATATCTGACAGTGACACTGTTGTGAAACCCAGTGGGCTGAGTCAATAGTCAATGATGATTTTAGACCTTGCATTTCAAACGTTTAGCATCACAGCTAAACATTGTAGGAAACAGACTGAAAAAGTCATACAACTTCAACAACTTCACAGCCAGGATCCTCACAGCCTTATAAATTCAAATAAGCCACCCAAATAAGCAGGTAAGATTTTTACTAGACTGGAAGGTCCACTTTCATCTGCCTATAAATACCCAAAGCTGCAAGCCATGCCCATCTCTACTTCTCACACTGATGGTGCGAGCACAGTCAAAGGGTCTTTATCTAGGGTAATAGTGGCATCTGGTGGCAATGAGAAGCATTGGCTGTCAACATGCAGAACTTGTCAGCACGTGCTGCTGACAGCCAGATTATTTTGGTTTTTTTCCTCTCCATACTGCCTTCATCTCTCACACAAGTAAAACAAGTGAGAGACAGACAGGATGACTATTCTTTCAATGAAATTTTAATTTTCCAATTAAATTTGGAAAATTTTAAATTTCATTTAATTTCATTGGAATTTTTGAAAATTTCAGTTTTCATTCAGGACTATGTACAAGATAAACCATAACCACATCTAGCATGACCTTCATATTATTTGTGTTTTACACATTAAAGAAAGTACTGATCAAGCAGCCTAGGGAAGGAGCTGGTCATTCATATGTGGAAGTACTTTTTGATGAGAATTCAGTTCTTCTGCATATTCAGCTGCAGAATACAAGGAAAACACATTTGAAATATCTCCTCAAGAGAAATCAAAACTAAGTAATAATATTTTGACAGCTAAAAGAATCAGAAAACAATTACAACCATCTCAAAGTTCATCTTGTAAAAAACAATTTCATACCACACACTGTGAGGATGGTAGTAAGCCAGCAAATATTACATGAAATGCTTTAGTATCTATCTGACCTGAGTACTTACTGGGTATTTACTTTGCCACTGAACAATATTAGAAAAACCTTGCATGAGCCAAGGGTGATTTAACAGGTGTTGGATTGTAATCCGCTTCTTTGGGTCGACCTGGTGTGCCATAAAAATCAAAGTGATACTTAAATTGTGGAGAAAAAGTGAAGAAACAATTGATCTTCCACACAGAATGTTAGGGTGGTTAGGGACAAAAACAGAAACAATACTTTTTCAGAGTTTCACAAAAGGAAGCTCACACTCAAAGATCTTAGGTGTGAAGAGCAGTTATAGAACCTACAGCTACAACAGATCTCCCAGGGATATGCAGCATTGGCTATATTCATTAGGTGTAGCCCAAATGTATATTTGGGCTACAAAACAGCTCTTGCTTTTATATTAAGAAGAACCAAATGCATGCTGTTTGAAGATTTTGTTAAATCATGTAAACTTTGCAAATTATTTTTGAAATCAAACATTTTTCCCAAAGATTTTTTTGCTGAAGGCAATGGTAATCTTCTCTTAAAAAAATTTCAAGAATTAAACTTCTTATTTAAACACAGAATGCTTTTTAAATATTTCCTTGATGTAATGTTTTGAACCAATTAAACATTACTTTATACATCTATTGAACAGAAACAATAACCTTTACCTGCAGCATTTGGTCAAGGAGCAGTGTAGTGCTAGGAGAGAGCCAGTTTGGAGTACTGTATTTTCCTGTCTGCAAAAAAAGAAGAGGATTTAGAACTAACACTGAACCCGAAAAGGAACTACTAAATTACTTGGACAATAGTGACATCTGTACTTTGTAAAAACAAAACAACAGCAGGAAGATGTGAACTTAGTTTAAAGAATGACTTGCATAAATGCCATGGTAATACTAAAACTCAGCAGCATTAGAAAGGAAAATGCCATGTTTGAATGACCAGCTGCAGTTTTCATCCACTCTGCTTGTATGACACCTCCATCTCCACCTACTTTTGCAGCTAACCTGCTCCTTTCTCCACTGCCTTGGTTCATCCTGTCAACTTAGTACTGAAGTTCTAGAAGTGCAAACATACTGGATTATGAATGACTGATATTAGCACATATAACACTAAAGTTACACCATCCTCAGTATTAGGATATTCTTTTTTGAATAAGTTAAATCTAATGCTAAACCTTCAATCTCATACAGCAGACAGGAGAAAGGTTACAGATCTAGCAAGTGAGATTTTTTTCAAGATAATTATTTACTGTTGTTTTTCTTTAAGTTTTTGTTAGAAGAAAATAGAAAAAAACAACTCCTATATGTGAGGAGTAACAGTAGCTAGAAACCAAACCAAATTCACCACCAAGAATAATTTATTTCTGAATGAAAACCAAGATAAAAATAAAAATCAGTACAAACTCATTGTCAAATAACGTAACTATCATTTTGTAACAGCAGTTTTCTTTTTACAGACAAGTGCCTTAATAACAAAACAGTTGGTATTACATGCAGCCACATTTCTAAGAATGGTATGTATTGCATTGACATCACAGATTAAAGACTTTAAGTTACATCTCTACAGACACTACTAGTAAGTTATTTAGGAATAGTTCTGTAGGCTGTTTTACAACACAGCTTTACTATGAAACTAAGTAACACAGGTAATCTACATATTGGCTTTAGTATAATGCTACAGAACATGACATAACAAAGAGAAATTCTCATCTATTGTACTGTGGGCAATACTGCATGGTAAATATCTGGTTGTGGTATCTGCCAGGCACATAAGGTCATATCAGTAATTTTTTTTTACAGTAGTTATACCACAGCTTAACTTTTCAGTCAAAAAGTGAATCCACTGATTCACAAATGAAGAGAACATTCCAGGGAATTAACACTACATGTAAGGCATATAATTTGAATTGAATTCAAGCAGCAGATTTAACTTGCAGCAACAGGTTCGAGATGAGATTATAATAAATTTCAGGATTCAAAATGTGTGAAACTAATTCTGTAATAGTGGGTGTCCTCATTTGAAACAATTTTCAATTCACAACCACATAAAATTAAAACAAATTCAGAGTGGAAATAGCAAGTATGCATCTTAATACCTGTGACATGATTGGTTTTTGACTGCTCCCAAATTAAACTTTAAAACCTCATTTGTTGTTTCAGCTCACTTCAATATATTCCACTGGCAGACACTGCATTGCTCCAAACATCTCAGTTCATAGTTTCTGTCCATGCTGGACAATGGTAACTACACAGAGTCATTTTTGATATTCTTAATTAAGATCTCCATTTCACATCTGAGTTCTCAGCTCAGTGAATGCCTTAAGCACTTGGATCATTTACCAGGTTCTGCATCTTGGTGTAATGAGTACCAAAAAGGGTTTTGTCATCCTATGACAGCACGCTCACAAGTGGACACGTTCTCAATGTGCTCTGACTTTCTGGGTCGACAACACAGTTCACACCAGAAGCAGAGAGGGAAAAGCAATTCAACAACCCCGTTGTTTACACTTAATAGCAATTTCACTGGGAAATTAAGTGCTTTCTAGCATTATTTGGACAAGACTCCTAATCACATGGTTTAGTTTAGGTAGAGCAGGGAATTGGACTTGATCCTTTTTGCTCTCTTCCAACTCAAGATATTCTATGACTATATGAGTTGGGAAGTCATGTAATTTTACTGGCATCTCATCTGAACATTAGCACCTTTACACAATCTCTTTGGATTAGGTAGTCTTTGCTTATTTTTTCCCTTTTTTTTCTTTTTTAAAGCTCTCCTCCATAACTCAAACTAAGCTTCCTAGTCAAGGTACTTCCTTCTGTCAAGGTACTCAAGTGTACTCCAATTCCAGATTAAAAATCCACACTCTGTTGAAATAATCAGGTGTTTCTTAGAGGTCAGACTGTTATGCACCCTGAAAATATTTCCTGTGCAAAACAGTGTCAGTTGCTCCCTGCCAAAGTAGTCCTTGAATACTGTCGAAGGTTTTTTTGCTGTCTTTTTAAAGACATATCAGGCTCTTGATGAGAGGAGAATGAGGTAGAAGAATACAAAGACATTACTCTGCACTGCTGTTCATCATCCCACTCAGAACAAGCTTCATCAACACAGATTTTTATGGCAGCTCAGAAGTGGCTGGCAGAGATGCATGCGTTATGAGGAACATCAGCTGTTTAGCAACATCAAGAGGAGTTTACAGGGAAACAATCAATGACTTAATTTTACGATGTACTATTTATTCAACTCCTTTTGGAAGAGGAAAGTATAATACCAGAGGCAGAATCCTGCTTTTCCTAGATATGAGAGTGTCTGGCATTCAATAAGAGTCGTTTTTTAGGGAGAAGACAGATAAACACTCAGATATAAAAGTCCAGCCCACTAGCAAGAGAATGCTTTTCCTGAGACTCACTTTTCTACTGTATCATAGGACCAAGCTAGAGTACTGCACGGCTGAGGGAAAACAGAAACAAATCCACAAAATACTGATCAAAAGAGAAAAAAAGTGTAACAAAATTCAGCGGATAAGCCTTTTTTTGCTCAAATCAGAAAGTAAAAATTTCCCATAATGCTTAGTGATTCCTGTTCCTCATGTATTCTTGTATCAATACCTACCATGATCTTCCTGTAGACAGCCATGACATTACTATCATCAAAGGGGAGAAAGCCACACAGCAGAGCATACAGCAGTACTCCCATACTCCAAATATCTGCCTAAAAAATGAAAGTGAGAGTTCACAAACCTCATCTGTTTAAAATGGCTTAGAGACGTATCACATTGTCTCCTTTTGGCAAAGCCCACATGAAACTTGTGGAAAGTAAGTTCCTTAACTCTGGACAGAACTCTTATAGTCCAAGTTGTTATGAATGAGGTCCCTATATGTCCAATTTAATAAACCACAAAATTAAAATTTAGCAGCTATTTTAATTGAGCAGCAATTTTATATAAAACAATACAATTGAGTAGTTACAAAACCAAATTTGGCAGTGGTTCGGATAAAGCATAAGTACAACCAATCGATCAGGGTATGGGGAAGGCTTCCCACCCTGCCTCACATACAAAAAGCAAAAGAATCCAAACACAACTTATATACTGTATGCTAATACGTATTCATCAATATTTTCTTGTAAATCTCCTCCTATTTTCGATTCTTGAAATCTACATCACTTTACTGCACAGTGCATGCTCCACTTGGAGCTACTTCTTGGCTTTTTGGTGGTCTTTTCAGAGGAAGGCTCACCAGCTTCCTCGCTGTCCTCTGAATAATCTGGCAAGTTGCACATGTGCATTAAGCTTTGTGTGATGTAAGTAAGCATTATGATCCAAATAAGCCTTACTATTTCATAGATAAGACCACTATTTTAAATTACCTATCTGGAATTTTCCCAACTTTATTCATCTCAAGGCCGATCCTGCCTCGGGAGTTGTCTTGACTCCGTTCATCAATGCCAGTTCTGCTCTGGGAGTTTTCCTAACTTTATTCATCCCAAGGCCGTTTTTTTTTTCCAGGATATTACTTATCTCAAACACTCCATCTTGTACCCTATTTCCTCATGAACATCTGAAAACATCTGTTGTGTGACACTAATTACATATCGTTTTTCTCTATTACTTTTTAACAAATATTTTCTAAAATAGCTATATATTTACAGTTATTAGCACAAATTATATTCATTTATCACAAAGTGAAAGCACACAATTTCCAATTCTCTAAAACTAGAGCACTATTAAAACCATTACCCTTTTTCTTAGGTCACCAAATTGCTGCATTACCTTCAACCTACAAGGAATTCACTGACAAAAAGGAAATCAAACTCATCTGAAGGGATTTTGTACTCAAAAGTATTTGTGATTATGACAGCTGTCAGTACAGTAACAATCAGCTTTAAAGCCCCACTGTTACTTTTCCTTATAGACATGACAAGGTCTACTTGCCTCATACTGCAACCCCCACTTCAGTCATAAAGATAAAGGAAGTTTGAGAAGCACTGACTATGTGGAAAACTAAAATAAAGCAAGACTTAGAGGTCAGGGACAGTGGTGCAACGGAGGTAAAGGAAAAAAGACTGACTCCATCCAACAGCACAGACAGGAAGTTTGAAGAGATTGAAATTGCAGCATTTTGAATGAATTGACAGGGGCATGTAGCAGACCTCAATGTTCTAGACATCTAGGAATCAAAGCTGGATAAATGCTACAGTTTTTGTTCTCTTTAATTTTTCTACACTACACAGTACAAAGACCAAGTTTTCATAGAAGATTTCAAAGGCAAAGTACACAAGATACTGAGACTGCATAGAAATTTGCAACAAGACTTGGAAAATTAACTGAACAAATTGGTGCCTGGAATAATGTGGTAGAAGGTAGTTATTTTTGGTAGAGCAACATCTGGGGACAGTGAAGAATTACTCAGAGATCAAAAAGTCAGATACAGAACCTGTGGTCAGGAGCTATTCCAGGCTGCGACTGCTCTCAGTCACACAGCTTTTGAGCGCCACTGAGGCAACATGACATTGAAGAAAGACAACATAGTAGGAGTATATCTGAATCTCACCAGCTTTAAATACATAGTGCATAAAAAAACACCCTAACTTACAATTGTATCACCTACCTCTGAGCCAATGTATGCTTTGCCTTGAATCAGCTCTGGTGCCATATAAGCTGGGCTTCCACAGCAGGTGTTCAGATGGTAATCAAGGCCACCCTAGAATAAGACAAAACTGATGACAAAGAAGCATTGGCTCTAGCACAAATGGTGTCTTCTAGCAACAACATATTAGAGGCCTCAGAAGCTTCATTTTCCAATGCTGTCTATATACAGTCACCTAACATTTTGCTTTGGTATAATATATGGCTTCACCAGGCAAAAACTGTCCAAGACCAGGAGACTCCTATAAATGTTCAGATCCCAAGCTGCTCCTTCACATGTTATCCCAGCAATCTTTTCTGCAGCTCCTCCTGTGATAGAAATACTTCCTTTTGTGACAAGAAAGAAAACTGATGGAACTTGGGAATCAGTAATCCAAGAGCCACTGGGCATAAGGCTGGTTGGATATTTTTATCAATATTTAAGACAATAACTTCATGAAGAGCCACTAATATGCTTCTTTATTAAAAATGTGTTATTCCTTAGCCTGGGCTTTGTTTTAAGCAGATCAGAGTGAGATGACATTGTACCACCAAGATGGTGGTCTAATACTCCCAATTTACTGGAAGGTGCTTTACCTTGACTCAGCTAAAACAATCTGTGGACTTTGGATCAGTAAGATCTTCTTTCCATTAAATTCCTTCCTCCCAGCACCCATCTCATATGTGAAGATGACAAACAGAGCAGCAATGTAGAAACAAACTTTAAACTTATTAAACAACTCAGTACCACCATGTGGATCCAGAGGCTTTGTAAAGGTAAGGGGAATCTATTTGATTTGAGCCCCAATCTCTCCACATATGAAAATGACACATGCCATTGAAAATTACTGGGGGCAAATGGACACCAACATAAGCTTTACAGTGCTTTGTGGGAGTAGATACTCTACACACAAGGCAATCTGTGCCTTATACTGGGATGAAAGATGAAGTGTAAGAGGAGAAAAACTGATATTCCACGCAGAAAGTGTAAAACTGTCTCACACTGTTAAGGTCCTATGAAGCAATTAGCAGTGGGACAACTACACTAACAGTTAAAATTCAGGGCAAAGCTCTGCACTGCACCCTGAAGTCACGCCTGCAATTTTTATGTGTGCACTGTAGTTGATTAAGCTCTGCTATGAGAGCAACTGACACCCTTACCTTTGGCTTTGCACAAAGTCCAAAGTCTATCAGCTTCAGATTATGTTCCTCATCAATCAGCAAATTTTCCTAGTAAAAGAGAAAGTGGTAATGAATTCTTACATAATGCCAGGTATCCAAGAAACCACATTTTCTTTCACCCTATTTCTTCTTGCCCTTACCAGCCATAATTTACCTGAAGCTCTCCTCTGGAGATTTTGGTCTGTTGCTAATGAATATAACCTATATTCCAGATAGGAAATACAAGCTCCTAACTGCTCAGAAAGGCCTAGTGGGCAGCTACACAGAAAGCAAAAACTGTGAAGCAGCAGTCTGCCCTGGCAGAAAATGCAGCCAGTGATATCCCAGATGGTGTGAAAAGAAGCAGAGCTGGCAACGTGGGGGAAGCCACTTGCCCTCTGTTCACCACAGTGAGAACGGCACATTCAGTTTTTGCCCACCCTCAAGCACAGGAAAGACACCAAACTGAGATAAACTCTGTGGATGGAAACCAGCCTGTCCAAGGTGCTGGAGCACTTTTTCCATGAGGAGGCTGAGGGAGAGATGGTTTTTCAGCCTGTAGGTGACAAAGCTTCAGTGGAGACCTCATGGCAGCCTTTTCATTCCTATAAAGGGTGCATAGAGACAGCACCAGCCCTGCCAGAGAAGCACACAGTGGTATGATGACAGTCAACAAGCCTCAGGAGACTTTCAGACTGGTACTAAGAAAACACCTTTCTCATAAAAAAGAAAGTGAAGATCTTAACAGGTTTCCCAGCAACATTATGGTGCCTCATCCTAGGGAGAGGTCCAAGATGTGACTGGATGAAGAAGTTTGATCTGACACTGTTTTAAACAGGAGATAATAGCAGAAGCCACTAGAAGTCAATTCCCAACCAAGTTCTCTCCCAATCATGAATTCATCAGGTCTCCAGCTACAATCCAAATCTTTCCAAGAGGAACACAGGAGGTTTTGCTTGAAGAGAGGCTCTTTGGAGACAAGTATTTCATAAGCTGTCTAGAAAATGCTTGTACCCAAAGAATTTGCTTTTCTCAGTTATCATTGTCTCTGAATATGCAAAATTCTAACCCCTTCTAGGAGAAATAGTCTCAAGTCTTCCTTTCCCTAAGCCCATGCTTAATTCTTGTGGTGACAGCAAAGCCACAGGATCAGTCTTTTGGCACATCCCTCCTCTGTCCTTACTTGTTTACATTGTGGGAATCACATTTTCCTTTGAATGTCAGAACAGAACAGTTTGCACAACAGAGAGGAACCCTAACAACTCTCCCCGGGAACATGCTGGAATAAAGGGGATAGCAAAAATGCCTAACCAACAGTCAAAATCAAATCTGTGTCTGCTCCACTCTCAACTGGAGTGCACTATTCTGCTTCTCTTCCAGAGGAAGCTCCTTCCTCAGATACAGCTACATCCAGCTCAGTTGAGGAACAAAGCAATAAGTAGAAATAATGCTCTTTCAGCAAATGTTAACTAAAGAGCTCTAAGCACAGGAGAACAGAGAAGACAATTAACACCAGCTCCATTCAGATAAATAAAAGTGGGTGTTCGTTATTATTTATGCAAATCTGACCAATGTTCTGACTTACTGGTTTGAGATCCCTGTGGGCATATCCCTGACTGTGCACATAAGCAATTGCTGAAACAATCTGCCGAAAAAATATGCGAGCTTCCTCCTCAGAAAGGTGGTCCTTAGAAATTATGTAATCAAACAGTTCTCCTCCAGGACAGTACTGCATGAAAGCAAGAAAAAAAGAATACATTTGGGATACAATCATGAAATGTAAACATGAACAAGGGCACTGGACAGCAAGAAGGCACTCTTCCCTTTCCATGCCTCTGCTTAATCCCAGCAGCACCCATGGGCATGCCCCCAGCCAGTGTGCAACAGACCCAACAAGACCAAGAGCCCAACCCTTGCCTGATGCTTGCCACAGCTATATCACACTACCAGCACAGGTGACAGAAACTGCCCAAGACATGACAATTCAGCAACATTTCCCAGGTCCCACATATCCTGCTGGTGCTGTTTTTTGGAGTGTGAGGTGGGAATTAAAGTCGGTTTTTTATTGCAAACAGTGAAAAGTGGCTTTACAATGAGACAGAACACATTATCAGCTTCATTTTTAAACTACAGCACCTTGGACATACTCATCATTGAGACAATTTTCTAAGAATTGTTTCATTTGGACTCTGCTACCATCTGCTGCTAGGGCTAAACCCAGAGATTTTTGCTATAACAGAAACACCATTCCTTACCTCTAAAACCATGAATATTTTCTTGGGTGTCTCAATCACATGATACAACTGGCAAATGTGCTGGTGACTCAAGTCCTTCATGGCATCAATTTCTAATTTAACACGAGGCAAGTCATCCTAAAAGATCACAACAGCAAGGTATCAAGTAGTTTGACAGACTGTACCTCAAAGTGAATTTGCACATCAGAATTGCTCAAACTCAAACCAGCACCAGCTCTGTCACTGCTCACCTGCCCTCCTCACACACTGGTCAGTAAAACCCAAAGGGGCAGATTTGTGCTACTATTCTCATCAGCACTCTGTTTGACTTACAGTAGTTTATTTAGTTATTTAATATTTAAAGCTCTAACTGTCTCAGTTTTACAGCCAGGGAACAGTGCCCTCTCCATATGAGGGCACAGGATTTGTGGTGCCTTTAAAATTCTTTCAATTTTACAGCATCTGCCACTAGCCCACAGTGACAGGTTGCACCTGCGCTCCTGAGAACTCCACAGGAACAGCACGTTACCAGCTCTGAAGTATCTTTTGGATTACCTGTAAAGCAAGCTTGTCCATGATTTTTATTGCAACTTTTTCACCAGTGAGACGATGTCGTGCAAGTTTTACCTTTGCAAACCCACCTAGAATTTGAAACAGAAATGTATAAAGCTTTGCATGGCGACAAGTTTTCTCACCCTCATCTCAGTCGCCCTGAAGCAAATACCATATGAACAGCATGTAGCATCATTGCCAGAGGAAGAAGCAATTGCTGCCACCACCTTCCAGTTACAGTTCCATAGCTGCGCCCCGCAAAATACACCGAGAAAACATGACCCACAGACTCTGAAGTAGCAGTTAATCTCTCAGATGAACATCGAAGTGAGTGCACACATCACACACACTTGTTTGCATTCACAGACTGAGCCCACCTGTGCCGACTGTTCCGTGTAATTCATAGTACTTGAGAATTTCCTCATAGTCATCTCCGGCCATTCTGCGACCCGCAGGACGCAGGCAGCTCTTCTCAGCACCTACGAGGGGAGACCGCAGATTGCGCTTATGCTTTCGGGCACAGGAAGCGATTCAGCAGCAGCCCCCGGAGAAGGCGGAGCGGCTGCTGTTCCCACGGATCTGCCACGGCTCCCCAGCGACAGGCGCGGGAGCGCCGCGACCCCGAGTCGCAGCGGCAAGAAGACCCTCGAGTCCCACCCCGTTTCTTGGGGCGCTGCCGGCAGCAGCCGTCCCGAGTGTTACCCCGTCCCGAGGCAGCGACCCCCACAGCGGAGCAGCCTAGGCAGTCCGTTACCGTTCAAATGTCCCGCTTCCGGCCGCCGGGATCGAAAAGCCAATCTCCGCGCGCCGCCAAACCGGAACGAGCGTGGAAAGCATGCGTATGCGGGGAGGGAGGGAGACAGGGAGCGGGCGGTGACCAGAGTGGGGCGGTCTCTGCTGCCGGCTGGCTGCTAACGGATGCAGCCTCAGCCGAGACCAATCCCTACGGAGACAGAAAACAGTCTCCCTCTTCCAGAAAGCACGTATTCAGGAGCAGCCGTCGGGACTGGAGCGGGGTCCGCGCCGCAGGGATGGCGCCACGCACAGGATGGTGGCCGAGGCCGTTGCTCCGAGGAGGTGGTGCCTTCCGCCGCTCCCCGCGGGCTTTCCCGGCCGGCTGTGGCTGCCGTTCCCAGCGCCACTCCTGGGCGTCTTGGGGTGGCCTGCACGGTGTCTCTCCGGGCCGGAGCAGCGCGGGGAAGGCGGGAGTCTCCATTATGAGGTATATTTTTAGATGAGTATTAATAGACAGTAGGTTTATTAATGCAGTATTGCAGCTTTGCTCTGTGCACGCGAAGAAACACAAGACAGTTTGTACCCCTGCTTGCCAGCTATTTAAAGAGTCAGGAAACGTGAGAGTGACAGGGTTGGAGGAAAGCATGAGAGGAGAAAGGGCAGGAAACATGACTGGAGTAAGGCGAGAAAACTTGAGGGGGAAAGTGTGAGAAGCATGAGGGGAAAAGAGTGGGAAACATGAGGGGGAAAATGACAGGACATCTGAGGAGAAAAAAGGGCAAGGAAACAGTATGGGGAAAATGCAAGAAGTGTGTGTGGGAGATGTATGGCAAATGTGAGGGGAAATGAGCAGGAAATATGGGGGGAAATGGGGTTGCAAAATCATCAACTTTTATCAAAATCTCCACAGCAAAACTAGCCTGTGTAGCTCCCTCAGGATGCTGCACAGGCTCAGGGCCAGCCATATCTCCAGAGACTAGCTTGGCCCTGGCAGCAGGGTGCTGATCCTCTGTCCATCCTTGTGTTACCTTGCAGAGCCACCAAACAGTCTGTAGAGAGCCTGGAATGCCCTCCTGAAGCGGGATGATTGTTGCCAGCAAAGAGGGCTATGCTGGCACCTATGCTTGGTGAGGGCATAGGCTTCCATCTGGCAAGGCAAGTCTTGGACTGGTATGTGGGTGTGCAGGCAAAACACCTGTGCTACTCAGGGTGCAGGATCAGAGTCCCTTTTCTGTAGAAGTACAAGATCTTGTTGTCTTGGGATAGCTTTTTGTCACTTGGGACAAGGCCCTAGACACTGTAGATTTCCTCTAGGGACAGATATTAGTTGATGTAATCTTTCCACTCTTCCTCCTCCTTAGCAAAGGCTCCATCATTGGTCTTTGGCACTAACAGGACTGATACCTCCAACTGTCCCTGCCCACTGCCTGCTGTGGGCATGGGGTTCCAACAAGCAAGGTGAAGGACTGGGTGAGCAGCAGGGGCTGTGCAGTGCAGCTGCCCGGCTCTCTGCCCCTGCACCGTCACCTGCACACTGAAGGCCAGAGAAGCTGTTATTGCTGCCTCTTGTGCCTCAGCAGCAAGAGGTGCATAGTGTTCCCCTTCCTCAGGAAGTCTGGCCACAGCTGGCTCAGAGGCTGTGGCACCCACTGGGGCAAGACATCCTCAGGTCACTAGCTGCCTCTCCTGCTACCTCTGTGACCATGCTGCTGAGACAGCTAGGCCTACTCTGAGTAGCAGTGTGAGAGTCCTCATTGTTCACTGGGCCCAAGGAGTTGTCCCAGATCCTGTAGCTGACATCTTCTGAGTGGGACAGATCTTGGTCTTTCTTGTCTTGGTGATGAGACAGGTTTTTTTTCATTGTCATCTTCCCTTTGGGAGAGCTCTTTGCCATTGCTGCCTTCCCCCTGGGACAGGTCTTGGTCTTTCTCCTGTTCCTGTTGGGACATTGTCTTTCCCATAGGAGACCCCTTTGTCATTGTCATTTTCCTACTAGCATATGCCTTTGTCAAAATGATCTTTATCTTGAAACATGCCTTTGTTGTCTTCCTGCTAGGTAAGTTTTTTGTCATTGTCCTCTTCCCTATTGGACAGGTCTTTGTCTCTCCTGTATTTGCATTGGGACGTCTCTCTGTCATTCCCATCTTCCTCTTGGGACATGTCTTTGTCATTGTCGTATTCTCATTATGGCAGCTCTTTATCACTGTGTTCTTCTCACTGTGCCAACTCTTCATCTCCTGTATTCACCTTGAGACAGATCTTTCTCGTTGTTTTCCCTTTCACCCAGTTCTTGGACTCTTACCTTCATTTTGAGACAGCTCTTTGTCCTTAATGTCTTGGCACAGCTTTTGCTATCCATCATCTTCCCACTCTTTCTCTTCCTCAGATAAGGTGGCATGATTGTTTGAAAAATTTGGTTCCAGAAGTTCTAGCACCCTCTGATGACTCATGATTTTTTCCAAATCCTGGAAAATTTGTCTGCCTTTCCTGAGTAGGGACAGGCTATGCTCTGCACAGGCTGGGCTTCTCCATTTCCTGAGAAGGCTCTGTCTTAGACACAATGCTCAGATCCTTTGCAGTCTTGTGGTGCGCAAGCAGAGACCTGCTGCTGAGGTTGCATTTAACGATGCTGCTTTATCCAGTGTCATGTCCCAGCATCTCTGCCCAGGGAAACTGATGTAACCATGCTATGTGCCCACTCTCTCTGTTCTGCTGTGTCTCTGGCTCCACATGTTGTTCTTGTGAGGGATGTCATACATAGGGATCTGGTTCTTGTCCTTCGCACCTGCAACATAGGCTTAGTGGTGGTGTGTTGCAGCCCTCAAGCTCTGAACATCTGAGGCTGTGCCCTGCTCACTGTGAATGCCCTGAGCAATGGGGACAAGTAGGTGGCTATTGCTGCCTGTGGTGATGGGTGTTCTCCTGCCCCTGGCAGAAGCAGTCAGCTGCTGGATTCTGCTGGTAGAGGAGGCAGCTTGTGTGTGCAGGAGTGCTGCCACCCGTGTTGCTGGCAGATAGGCTGTTTCTTTCTATGTCACTCTAGTGTGGACAAAGCAGTGACCCACTGCACCAGGCTGTTCATCTGCAAGAGAAGCTGAGGAGAGAGGCTGCCTGACTTTGGCCCTTGCTCCTGCCTTCTGTCTGTTCCTCCTTCCTGCCTGTCAGCAATTCCTTGGCGTGGGAAGATGTTCAGTCCTATTTCCCTCAGTCTCCATACATCAGTGTGATGTTCCCTGGCATCCTGTCCCCGCAGAGATATGAAACCTGGCTTTGACTGCCTTGCAGTGTTTGCCTACATCTGCCTGTGGTTCACCTGTATCTGCCTTAGCTCCACCTGTGGGAAAGTGGAAGCATGGGATAGAGGAGGCTGCCTTGGCCAGAGGCAGAGCCCTCAGGCAGCTTCATGATGCCCAGTCTGTACAAAAATACAGAAGTCTGTCTTTAACCTTGTCTGTGTAGCAACTGAGAATAACAGACCACCACTTTGTCTTCAAGCAGTATCGTGTTTATTAAACATCGTCTTTATTAGTATTTACATGTTTCTTCTGTGTACAAGTTTTAGGATCAATTACACAGCCAACCAGTAGGAGACAGAAAGTAACTACACAAAATAAGAATAGAGCTGATGTTTCTAGCTCTTAAAATTCATCCCACACACATTCACAGCCCAGTTTTCAGGACTATACATCAAAGCACAGTTATCTATGGCTGTATTTGATCCTTTGGTATGCACTGTCCCATGGGTGAAGAGCTGTTAATCAAGGTCAGGACAGCCCAAGCAGGCTGCTGCTTCTACTGTCTATCAAGTTATTTAAAAGGTGGGAAATGTGAGAGGAAAAGGACTGGAAACATGAGGTAAACAAGGAATTCAAATGTGAAGGAAGAAAAGGGCAGGAAACAGGAGGAGCAAATTGTAAGAATCTTGAGGAAAGAAAAAGGTCTAGAAAACATAGGAGAAAAAGGTTGAGACATGTGAGGAGAAAATTGTGAAAAACATAGGGGAAAGTTGTGAGGAATATGAAGAGGAAATGTCAGGAAATATGACTGAAGAAGGGGCATGAAGTGTGAAGCTCCCACTCCAGGTGCCATCACCAGCTCTGGACCCCACTGCAGCCCCAGCTATCACTCAGCCTTGTACATTGCCAGCATCCACCATCAGTCATGGACCAGCCCAGCTTATGTCACCCAGCCCTAGACCCTGCTGCTTCTTTCAGCTCCCATCACCCAGCTCTGAACCCTGCAAGGACCCAGGCCCCAGCCCTTGGCTCCCAGGAACTCCAAATGTCCCAGTATCCT
Organism: Anomalospiza imberbis; assembly: GCF_031753505.1. Classification (NCBI taxonomy): domain Eukaryota; kingdom Metazoa; phylum Chordata; class Aves; order Passeriformes; family Viduidae; genus Anomalospiza; species Anomalospiza imberbis. The sequence goes on from NC_089721.1 coordinate 74,028,865, forward strand.
CAGCCCCAGAAACCTCATGCATGCAGTGTCCTGAATCGTGCCTCAGTCTTCATGGACAGAATGATGCCCCACTCCACAGTCCATGGAGTGGCATCTAATGCACCCCACACTGCATGCACTGGGAGAGAAACCTCAGACACACCTGCTACTCAATCTGGGCACACCCCCAGTCCAGCACCCCTGCCACCCACTGAGTCCTGTACCCACCCTGAGATACTCACAATGTCCATTTTGGGACACCCCCCATGCTCTTCCCTGCCTGCTCCTTCTGAACTTTAGTCCTTCCCCATAGCACCTAAACATATTTGGGGTGACAGCTGCTGGGGGGTGGCACTGGGGAGGTGCCCCCCACCTGGCCTGGTGGCTGAGCTCCCATCAGTTGATGATGGATCGCTGTGAGGTCACTCCTGAAAATCAAGGTAAACAAGGGAATGGCCTTAATGGGGTCAGAGACATGGAGGACAGGGTGACACCAGGAACACACTGAACCTGAAGGTCATTGCTAGCTCACCCATATGTCTCCTCGTTTTTATATGGCTCCCTGGTCCCCTATGTCCCCCCAGACTCAGCTGGCACCCTACATTTAAGCCCCATACAGACTTTCAAGCTTCCTGCAGCCACTGTCAGCCCCATAGGGTCCCCCTTGTACGCCATCAGATCTCCCCCCAGCCCATTGCAGCCCTTGATGCCATCCATCCCCATGTGGTGCCTGTGACAATGCAGAATCACAGAATATTCTGAGGTGGATAGAATCTACAGAGGATTGGTGTGTCAGTATCATAACTGGTGTGCTAGTAAGATTGGGGATGAAAGGATCTCTTCATGCTTTTTGTTACCAGCTACTGAGTCTGTTTGCTGACTATTGGCTGCTCTCAGATGATCAGAGAGGAGTCCTTCCTGCTTGCCCCACTGCCTGCCCTGCCTGGGTGAACCACTGTGCCAGCTGCCATGCCAGGCCCTCACTGCCATTCCATGCCATGCCCTGGGTTATGCACTACTGTTCACCTCACTCCAGGTCACTCAGACTTCCTAGAGCTGTTTAAATCTCCCTTGGATGCTCCTTGCACTAGCCCCTCCTCATCTGGTGCCTGCTGAAGGCTGTTCCTGGTGAGGCTTGGAGCTGATGCTCAGGTGTTCCTGAGCTCAGAAACACCCCTCTTCAGCTCAAAGACCAAGACACATGTGTCCATCACCCAGGCATCCTGCTCTTCTGTTTCTTCATGCCTCAGAACAGAGCTTGCAACCATGATTGTGACATTACAGAAAAACCTCTGGAGTGAGGCCTCCCAATGGCTGGGGGCCCTGTTCCTCACCCAGAAGGGCATCCTGCCCTTCTGCCCCCAATTCCATGTCCCCATGGGGATCCACCAGCCATCCTTGTCCCTGCATTGTCACAAGGGGCCCACCAGGCCCCCTAGTTCTATGTCTCCATGGGGATCCACCATGTCCCTTTGTTCCTGTGTCGTCATAGGGACCCACGAGGCCTCCCAATCCCCATGTTCCAAACATCCCCCTTGTCTCCAGTGTCTCTTGTGGGGTTGGAGGGAGTATTGGGACCCACAGGGACATCGGCCTCTCAGCTCTTTTTGCAGTACTTTTCTTCTCCTTTGCACATGTGACCTTTGCATTTCTTTTACAAAACTGCCACCATCTTGTTCTATGAGGTGTTTTCCATCTTACTTTAGCACAGTACAGGCTCTGGCTGGGAAGCTCCTGAGGGGCTACCCATGGTGGCCCTGTGGCTCCACCACCCTTGTGACCTTATCCAGGAAATGCCCAGCCTGTGCCAGGTGCAGTGGCAGCCCTGACTGGCCAGTTTTCCTCAGGCATCCCCGGGCTGGATCGGATGGAGAGGCTGCCAAAGGTCATGGCAACCATTCAGGAACCAGCTCCTGCCATAGTGTCAGCTTCTCACCTTGGAGCCCCCCAACAAACAGGCCTTCCTCACTTCACTGTGTCTGCTGCCTGAGGCTTGGAATCTCTGCAGGATGATACCAAGAGAACATTTGAATGCTCATCTGAACCCTTTTATTCCCATTTCTTAGAGTAAAATGAGTGAGATGGCAGATCATGTTATGTACAAGAAAGAAGCAGTGCAACACTGCAAAGAAGAAACATTTCCGAATCCCAGCATGGGAAAGCAAAACATGCGGAAAGAGTGCATGTCATGTCATTGAAATGTCAGGAAGAATAAAACTCTCTAACACTGTAATTTCAGTTTTAGGAAGCAGACATTATTTTGGTGTCAGTTCTGGGGGACACTGTTCCTCCTGATGTATACAGCACATGCGAAGTTCCAAAATTATCACTTGTATACAAAGCATACATAATATCTAAATTCCCAAAATTCTCTTCCGCTTCTCAGAAGCCATTTACATATGCAGAGTTATACGCCTTAAAGTGGAGCTTGCATATGCAGTTTGGGAAATGGTCTGGTTTGGGGAATTGCCCCCACCTTACTTTCTCCATTCATCATCACATGTCACCTGAGAACAGGACTCAGGCATTGTCTCCTGCCCTGCTGGCTTGGTTGAGCAACTTCTTGCCTTGGTTAGGCGACTTTTTTATGGTTTTTAAAACTTTAAACAATCGGGGCAGGGTTGCCTTGACAGGTAGGGAAGGGGCTGGAACAAAAGGAGGGGAATGGCTTGAGAGACAGTTTTGAGGGAGGGTAAAACTTAGGGATAAACCAACTTTGGGGATAACATAGGGGAACAATAGAAGGAACCATTTAACAATAACTTAACAAAACAAAATACGAACTGCATCAGGGTAGGAAAGGTCAACAGGGTAATAGGAAGAACAGAACTGTAATAATTAACATGATGCTGCAGAGCACCATGGGGGAAGCCTCTGTTCTCACTCTGTGTTGGGAGGAATGCCCAGAGCCTATGACATTTCTTCCCGAGTATGGCCCTTGACCTTTCCCTGGTAGGTTTATGGGCCTCCACAGCTGGCTGTTCAATGAAGGGTCTGATGTTCTTGGCTGGAACCCAGCAAGGACCAATGTCTGTGTGAAACACAAGCATAACCCCTTCCCCATGTAACAAGGGGAAATGGCCTGTGATTTTTCCACTTTTTGTGTCTTTTACAAGGACTTGTGCTTTTTTTTCCTATGTCTAATGATGTTTCTTCAGAAGTAGAAACATGTTTTATTATAGGAGTAACTTTGCTATCAGCATAGCAGTTTAAAAAATTGAAAACATACAGTGCTGTGTGTAGCTATTCCATTGGAATACATCCCTGCATTCCCCCTTTCTTTGACCTAAAAGATGCATAAGTGTTGAATGAGCACATTCAATAATTGCTTGTCCTATGGGGGAATGAGGGATGCCAGAAATGCCCCATAGGACGAAAAAGGAGGAAAGTCATTCAGAAGTATTAGCAGGACCATTATCAGTTTTAATCTGTTGAGGAACCCCTAAAGTTGCAAAAGCAACCAAAAAATTGAGGCAAACATCTTCAGCAGTTTCATCTGTGTGGCATGATGCAAATAATGTACTTAAAAAGGTGTCAGTGGATGAGTGAACGTACTTGAGACAACCAAATTCAGGGTAGTGGGTGACATCAGTTTGCCATATTTGGAGGCTTTATAGGCCACGTGGGTTACTTCCCGGTGAGCCTGTCAAAAAATTATGATGTTGACAATAAGGGCAAGCAGCAATAATGTCCTTTGCTTGTTGGTGCTTTAAAGCAAATGTGCAATAAAGAGCTGCAGCATTCTGATGAAAAAAGGAATGGCTAAGTTTGACCTGTGCAAAATGATCAGGGAGTACCTAGACAGGTAAAGTAAGTCAATCAGCCTGTTGGTTACCTTCTGCTATAAATCCAGGTAACATTGTGTGAGAGCAAACATGCATAACAAAATAAGGGTGTTGTCTGGCATATAAAAGGAAAATTAATTGTCGTGACCACTGGAAAAGACCTGCCTTAGAAATTTCTCTTAGATCAGCAGCTTCAGCTCTTTCAGCAATACCTGTAATGTAAGCAGAATCTGTTATTAAATTAAAAAGTGGAGGCCGTTTTTGGAAAGCACAAACAACTATGGCTATTTCCACAATTTGTGGGGACCCAGAAACTACAGTTACATCAGAGGCCTATGTACCAGTATCATTATCAAAGTAACACGGATTTATGGGAACCTCCAGACCCATCAGTAAAATACTGTGGGAGTTTGTAAAGGAGTTTCACTGTGCTTGGGTTTTAACACAATATTAAAGTTAGTAGTTAACAACTGATGAGGTGGTGAACGGAGAGTAATCTGACCAAAAAAATCAGCTAGTGCAATCTGAAAATATTCTGACGTTTGCAAAAGCCATTGCAGGTAGACAGTAGTTACAGGTGTACAAATTTGTTCAAAATCATAGCCTGCCAATGTTTGTAATCTCTATCATGCCTTAATAATGACCTGTGCAAACATTTCATGTTGAGTAACAATTCTCTTTGTCATTTGATGTGGCAAAAAAATCCATTCAATGATAAGCAAAGGGTCAGCTGTATTAGGATCCCATTGGAACAGCAAGGCATTTGGTTGTCATGAAGGATTTAAATGGATTAGTAAAAGTGGAAGATCAGGTGCCCATTTGTGAGGCTTGCCTATGGGCAATAACATCTATCACCTTTTGCAAGGCCAATTGTGCTTCATGATTCAAATGTCTTCAGGAACACAAATCTGACTCTTTTTAACAATGCATAAAGAGGAGCTAAATCTGATTTTGTGATTCCCACTAAGGGTGTCACACAATTAATGGTCCCTTAGCAACTTTTGCACTTCATGTAATGTAGAAATTTTGTGTTGAATTTGCAATTGCAATGACTGTGCAATTTGGCATCTAGTATACCAACCTAAGTACTGTCATGGAGGCATATGTTGAATCTTGTTCTGAGCTATTTGTAATTCTGCACATTTTACAGCCTATGTGGTGAGGGCTAAGGTTTCCTTCATGTCATCTTGTTTTTTAGCTGCAATAAGAATATTGTCTGTATAGTGGTATAGTAGCACATGAGGCTTTGCCTGTCACACTGGGGTAAGGGTCTGTGAAACAAACCACTGGCAAATTGTGGGACTGTTTTTCATCCTCTGGGGTAAAACTACCCAGTGGAATCTTTGCAAAGGTTCTTGCATATTTAAAGTGGCTACTGAAAAGACAAATTTTGGTGCATCCTCTGGGTGCAGAAGAATTGTGAAAAAATAATCTTTGAAATCAATGATTGTTAAGTGCCAATTTTGAGGAATCATGGTAGATGATGGGAGGCCTGGCTGTGGGGCTTTCATATCTTCCATGACTGCATTATTTTTCTGAGATCATGAAGGAAACACCACTTCCAGCTTCTTTTCTGAGTGACAAATACAGCAGTTTCATGGGCTTGTGGAGAGGACAATAGGTCCTGCTTGCACTTGTTCATTGTCCCATGCTGTAAGTCAAGGTGTATTCAATTGCCATCTGTATGGCAGTTGCCTTCTGTTTAGGTGGGCAGTTTTCCTTATCTCTTTCACAACCAATTCTCCCTCCAGGGAGACATCTGCTGATGATGGGCTATTGAATGTCACTGCATGACTGATAAGAACTATAACATCCCCACTGTGAGATGCTCCACCCAGAGGGAGGAGCCAAGCATTCCTAACTAGATATAATCTGGGTTTTTAAGATACCAGACTCAGCCTTTCCACTGGTTCCCAAGATGAACAGCTGGGATTTTTCCACTGGACTTTCAGAGGAAGACTACGCCCTTGTACAGGATCACTGCTCCGACAGAACCACATCTGCCACTCCAGGAAGACTGCAGCCATTCCAATTTAGACTGCTACCAAGATGCTGACCAAAAGGGTGTCTGGTTGTATTCTGACTGTGTCAGTAGTTTTTTTCTTTTGTATTATTGCATGTATTTTGTTTCTTTTCCTAATAAATTGTATTTCTGACTTAGAGTCTCTCACTGGTTTTGCTTTCAAACCAGAACATTCATTCATCATTCATTCCCTGTGGAAATAAGCAGGTTCATGCCTATCCTAGGAAAAGTATTTTCGTGACAAAGTAAAAGATCCTAGGTATTCATCACTAGTCTTATTCTTCCAGTATTTTAAATTGTCAGGGAATACTATTTAATAGTTATTATTTATATGAGGAGGTGAGATGGCTGTGACACTATGGTTTTGCTGAATAACTTGATGATTCTTGGTTGCTCTGTGCAAATGAAGTCCTTTCCATAATTGTTTATGTAATAGAGCCAATCAGAACAAAGCTTACCTTACCTAAATGTCAAGACTGAACAAACTAATTTCAAATTATTGTGATCTTGTGTGATTTAAATATTTCATGCTATTTGCTTGGTATTGAATTAGTTTCACTTGGAGCATGATTTCTATGTTTGTGATCTACTATCAGGTTCCTGCAGTTGCCTTTATCATTAGTCCTTTAAAATAGCAGTACATCTTACTGCTTAATTTCTTTCTTTTCATTGTTGTATCATGGCTCTCTTTGAATAGCACATGTGCACATATATTTCTACTGAAAAAAAAGTCAAGCTTGCCAGCCTGTATTTGTCCAAATCTTCCTGGAAATGGCTTTTAAAATGTCGTATAATTTCTGCCACCTTAATTTTCTTCAGTGTCAAGATACATTTCAGTACAAACTTGGATGTAATGGCAGGTAAAGTTATTTTGTCCTCAATTTCTTTTAAAACTTTGAATGTTCAAGGAGTGAATGCTCTTTTGCTAGTTCTCATGTTAGCTTGGTTCTCTGGGTTCTTTTGCCACTGTTGAACTGTTTTGTCTCTGTTGTACTTTGCAATGTCCTTTCACACACCAGTATGACAAAGTGTTGCTGTTTGTCTTGCTGTCTTGGGTTGCAATGCAAGATGTAACAAAAAGTATGTATTCTATTACTATCTGTTAAAAAACAGGTGGTACCGCCATGCTTGCCCTGAAGCTCCCTGGCTTCGCCTGCCCGGCCAAAGCATGGTCACCTGCAGGGGACTCTCCCCTGTTTCTCAAGAAGATTCGGGGAGTGGCTAAGACGGAGTGCTTCGCTGTCTGCCTTGTATGGAGGAGAGGCGGCGTCCAAGGAGGTAATAAGAGAGTCAACTCAAGGCCAGGGAAAAAGTCTCAGGTTTAATCCGAGCTCCAAGAAGCTCTGAATGCCATTGTATCCGACAGTCAAAAGCGCCCTCAAGGCTTTCACAATCATCTTAAATACTGGGGCGGTAACCAGGGGGAAGGGACGCCCACCACCCAATGGGGGGATTCAAGGGAGTGGAAGGCAGAGGGACAGACAGACACATAAACCAATGGGGGAAGTTCAAGGGAGGGACCCCTGGCCCTTGTCCACTCACTCGATGCCCAAGGTGGAAGATTCCAGGAGAGTGGGATGGGGAGCCGAGCGATGGACAGGGTACCAGGGAGGGGACAGGGGAATGACTGAGCATTTTCAGGGAGATTGGCATTGAGGGAAAGGTGGGAAAGCTCGGGGTGGAACCACTGGGAGGAAATGGGGGATGAAGGGTCAAACCATTACAGAACTGTTACAGAGATATAAAAACACAATACAACAAGGTGGGGCAGCGTGCTTTATCTCTTCCATGATCCATCCTCCCTCCATGGGGATATCTTCTGTCAATGGGCCATTGAGTCTCACTGCATGACTGATAAGATTACATCATCCCATTGTGAGATGCTCCACCCAGGGTGAGGAGCCAAGCATTCCTACCTAGATATAATCTGAGATTTGGAGCACCCCAGGCAGCCTTCTTCCACTGGATTCTCTAAGTAAGACCAGACCCATCTACACCACCACTGGATCTTCTGAGGAAAACTACACCCTTTTATGGGATCACTGCTTCAACAGAACTACATCTGTCACTCCAGGAGGACTGCAGGCACCATTTAATCAGACTGCTACCAGCACCCTGACCGAGAGGGTGTCTGGTGGTATTTGGACGCTGTCAGAGTTTTTGTACTGCTGCATTTTATTTTAATTTTCCTATTTACTTGTACTTTGGTTTTGGGTTTTTTTATTTATATATACAGCTGTTATTCTTATCCTCATATCATTGCCTGAAAGTCCCTTTATTACAAAATTATAATCATTTGGAAGGATGGCATTTACATTTTCCATTCCAAGGGAGTCTCCTGCCTTCCTTAGCAAGCACCTGTCTTTCAAACCAAGGCAGTTGCTTTGTTTTTGATAGGCACTCCTTTACACCATGATCTTTTACTGACTCTACAGATTATGTTATTGTCTTCCTTCTTTTGTTATTTTTGAGGAATTAGATGTATTAATCATAGATGCTTTTTTCAAATTGTCCTTCAAAGTTCTCTGCCTCTTGTTGCATCATGGGCAGATGGTAGATTGCTGCAATCTTCCTGAAGCGTCCCCACAAGGAGAGCGCTCCACCAAGCACAAAGCAAATATCACACTCACACACAGCAGCTGGTTATCTAAGACAGCAGAGGCAGAGGTCTTTCTATAGGTTTCCAGTGGTAGTTTATTTCACCTACACACTGAAAGGGTCCAGGGACAAAGACAGGGAGAGGTAGAGGGTCCAGGATTATATACTGGTAAAAATGGGCAGAGCCAACTGCAACAATCAATCACCTGAAGATGTGAGTGGGAAAAGGGTTGCAATGACCAATAGGAAAACACAAGGGTAAACAGACATGGGTACAGACCAATGAGGGTAAAAAAACCAAAGAAACTGCTAGACCCTTGACCACATATGGTTAACAGGAGGTTGAACAGCCAACGGGCCCACAAGAGGAGTGGCACTGAGGTTGATTGACAGCATGTCACAGGAGTCCATAGGAGAGGTTAAAGTCTAGGGGACCGTGGCTTTGCGTTACTTTTCTCGGCCCCGGTCAGCTCTCGAGCACCCGGCTTGGGCATCTCAGCTTTTCGTTGGGGCCGGGGCTCACCGCAATTCCCGGGCACCTTTGCTGCCGCACTCCGGGGTGGGCGGCTCCGGGGGGGGGAAGCTGCTGTCTGCGCTTCGCCGGCGGCGCAAGGGAAGAAACAAAGAGGCAGGAACTTCGGCCAAATCCATCCGCATGGCGGCTGGATGCTTTATTGGCTGCGAGAGCTGCGGTGGAAAGCTGCAGCCTGCTCCCAACTTCACATGGATGCAAATGGCCCCGAGCATGCAGCGGAGTGGGATGAAATAGGGGTGGGACAGAGCGGATGGGGAGTCCTCCCGCCCAATGGATACAGACATTGTGGTGATGATGTGTACTACAGCGACCAATGGGAACACGGCAGGGGCTAACACAGGGCTTTGGGGTGAGTGGGACTGCGAGAATGGGGTGACGGGCACAGAAACTGCAGGAGTACGGGAAAACCTGGGAGGTGCACGAGGGTACACAGAACCGGAAAACTAACAAAGAAAAAAACCCATAATTTGAACCCAAACCCAGGATGCAACATCTCCCCACTTTAAAAAATATAAAAAAGACAGTTGTTTTAATTTGGATTCTTGCACAGTGGCCTCTTCTCCTAGCTTCTTCTGCTGCTGTGACTGCTTTGTAGATGGAGAATGCCTGGAGATGATGCTGGAGCTGTTTTTTCCCTGGATGTTTGGGGATAGGTGAACTGGGGCAACAACTTTATTACAAACACGGGCTGGGGACATATATGAGCTGAAGTAGACGTGGGAAAAGTGCTTTTTAGGGAGATGCTGAGTCTCTCCCTTTTCTGTGGTGCCTGCGATTGGATGCAACCCCTTGGTTGGTGGGATCATTAGTTGTATCCACTGGCACTGTATTGCTCCGACTCACTGACTGTCCTGGTGTGTAAGGTTTGACATGCCTCCTGAGGATCCACCTGACTCCTGAGGGTGTGGATACGCAGACATATCCTCGTCCCCAAGTCAAAAGTGGGAATGGACCCTGGATTTCCTTAGAGTCCGGATCCCTCACTAGTACTGGAGGCCTCTCCTCTGGCTGGAGCTCCTGATGTTGTTTGAAGTGTCTCAGGGCTGGTGGTTCTTGCCTGTCAAAAGAGCAGTTTAGGAAATTGATGGTAAACAATGCCTTGCAGAGCCTCTCGTGCGGTGACAGCACTCGCACATCTCCCTCCTGTTTCCGGAGGACCTGCTTCAGTGTCTGGTAAGTCCTCTCTATTATGGCCTGGCCGGTGGCGGAGTGAGGAATCCCAGTTTTACGTTGGACCCCCCCCATTCCTGCAAGAAGTTACTGAGCACCCTGGAAGTATATGCTGGAACATTATCAGTTTTTATTGTGGCTGGGACCCCCAAGGTGGCAAAGGCGTGTATGAGGTGTTTTCTCACGTCTGTGGCCCTTTCCCCTATGTGGGCTGAGGCAAAAACTGCTCCCGAGAAGGTGTCCATGGTTACATGGACATTCTTGAGTTTCCCAGATTTGGGGACTTTGGTGATGTCCATCTGCCATACCCCGCAGCTGCGGAGGCCTCTGGGATTCACACCTGCTCCCAGTGTTGGTAAAGTTGCCTCCTGACAGCTGGGGCATGAGGCCACAATTTCCCTGGCTTGGTCACGCCGCAGATGGAACTGGCATACCAGACCTGGGGCATTTTGATGGAACTGCTGATGGCTGAGCCTGGCCTGCTCGACTATGTTCGGCTGGCCTCCCAGCTGTACTGGAACTGCCAAGGCATCTGCTCTGTGGTTCCCTTCGGCAATAAAGCCTGGGCGATCCATGTGTGATCTGACATGTACCACTTAAAAGGGATGCTCACGGTCAGAAACCAGGTGTACTAATTTTGTGAGCAACCTGAAGATGACTTGATTTGGGACCTCTTTTACAACTGCTTGTTCAGCTCTAGACACTGCTCCTGCCACATATGCCGAATCCATAACCAGACTAAAAGGTTGATCAAATTTTTCAAAAGCCCTCACAACAGCATCTAACTCAGCCACTTGTGGGGAACCTTCCACTACCTTAATGTCTGATTCCCACAACTGAGTCTCTGGGTCTTTCCAAGTCACTACTGACTTGTGGGACTTCCCTGACCCATCTGTGAACACTGTCAGTGCTCTGAGTGGCTTTTTACTTTGTAATTCTTCTGGCAACAGTTTGAATTCTGTATTGAATAGATGATGGCCAGGATGCCCGATTTGAATTTGGCCTGAGAAGCTGTCTAGAGCAAACTGCAAATTTTCATTTTGTCTTAAATTTTTTTTTAATGTCTTAAATGTCTTAAATGTCTTTTTAAAAAAAGTCTTAAAATTCAATTTGTCTTAAAAGGTGTTCAGAGATCTCCTTGGTCATTTTCCCCATGAATGTTTTGATGGGGAGGTGGATACATGTGAAATCACAAGCCACTAGTACTTGCAGACAAGCCCTGGCCCGTATTATGAGCTGCGCCATCAGCTCTTGTGGCCTGGTGATACTTTTGGACTGTCTGTGGCCAAGGAACACCCACTCTATTATCAAAAGGGGGTCCTGTTGGCCCTTGTCCCACTGGAATATTATGCCATATAAATGGGGTAACTCACCTAAGATGATGAAGTGGAAAGGCAGCCCTGGTTGACAGCAATGGGCTTGCCTACTCATGATGGTGGTTTGGACCTCTCGAGTGCGGCTCTGGCCTCCCGGGTCAGGACTCTTGGGGAACTTAAACCCTCATCCCCCTCCCTTTCTGCTAACAAGTCAAAAAGGGGGGATAGTTCCCTTGTGATGAGTCCCAGCCATGGCCTGATCCAGTTTAATGATCCGCACAAGCGCTGGATGTCATTCAGCATCTTGGGGTTGTTACCTATCTTAATCTGTTAAGGCCTAATAGTTCGGTTAGTAATTTCTAGGCCTAGGTATTTCCAGGGTGGCAGTAACTGTAACTTTTCTTTTTGCAGTTCATATCCAGCCACTGACAAGGCCCTGATAGTGTCTTCCAGAGCTGCTTGTAGGACCTCGCTGTCAGGGGCACAAATTAGCACGTCATCCATGTAATGACAGAAAGTACAGGATGTCCACTTGGCACGCATTGGGGACAGAGCCCTGGCAACATACCACTGGCATATAGCGGGGGAACATTTCAGTCCCTGAGGTAGTACTGTCCAGTGGTAGCACTTCATAAGGGCTTCCCTGTTGATGGAGGGTACAGAGAAGCCAAAATGGGGAGCATCATCTGGATGGAGCGGGATTTGAAAAAAGCAATCCTTAATATCAATTACAGACAAATTGTAATTTTGGGGTAGCATAGATAGAGATGGCATACCCGGTTGGAGAGAGACCATACCTTCTAAGGCTTCATTAATTTTTCTTAAATCATGGAGGAGTCGCCATCTGTCCTTCCCCTGTTTTTTAATTACAAACACCAGAGAGTTCCAGGGGCTGTTAGTTTCGACCCTTTGCTAATTCCTCCTCCACTAGTTTTGTGAGCGCCTGCAGTTTTTGTTTACTCAGCGGCCACTGCTCCACCCAGACGGGCTTATTTGTGAGCCATGTTAATTTCTGTGTGAGGCGCTCCTCAGTGGCCACACCTAAAAATTCTGGGCGGTTGGAAATTCCAATTTGGGTCCCCACTGGGACATGGCATCTCTCCCCCATAGTGTAAATTTACAATCGATCACAAATGGACGTACTGAGGCTAGCAGCCCGTTCGGACCCTTAATTTGGATAATATTTTTGGATTGCTTTGCTGGCTGGGGCCCACCTAGTCCTAAGACTAGTGTGGCCATGCTTTGCAGCTCCCAGCGTGACGGCCACTTGTGTGGTGGGATGACCGTCACGTCTGCCCCTGTGTCCAGCATCCCCTGAAGGGATGCAGAACACCCCTCGCACTTGAGTTTACATCATATGAGGGGTTTTTCCTCTCCCAGCTTCCCAGCATAAAAGACTGAGAGTTCCAGGTCATTGCACAGAGCACGAGGAATAGGAATTGCCTGTGCAATAACCTGGCCTTTACACAGGAAGAGGAGGGGGTGGACACAGCATGCTGTGAGATAGAAGAGCCTCGGATTAAGGGTGGAAATTACCGGAGGGACTTCTATCTCCAGTGGGGTGCTTTTTGTGTCTCCAACCACAAGGTACCTGCAGTTCAGAAGGTCCTCTTTCCTCCTGGTTTCACAGAGGCAGATGTGCGATAGAAGCTCTGCGTCTGCTATGAAGAAATGCCAGTCCTGGGAATGAAAGTTGACAGAATTGGTGAGTCGGAGCCGATAAGGCTCCCTGATGTCAGTAGTGGAGAGGCAGCCGCTTACAGATGGGACTAGATGGTGTATCGCGGCTCCTCTCGCGGCACCGCGACTTGCCTCATTTTTATCAGCACGCGAGGCAAGTGCGCATTCCTTTCATAGTTTTTTTGGAATTGTGGGGTTCCCATCCCCTCTCCCTCCTCCCACAGCCCCGGGTGGTATAGTCCTTAGAAGTGGGCAGCGATCCTGAAAATGTCCCTCCTGATGGCAGTGGAAGCACCGGCGCGTGGATGGAAATCGCCTCGGAGCTGAGTTCCTTGGAGGAGCAGCAGCCGATGCGACCAGCTTGTCTTTAGGTCTCTTTGGGGCCTCCTCTTCCATCAGGTGTGATTTCAGGGTGCCCTCCTCGATCATCTGGTCAAGGGTTGGGGCTGGTGAGGCCGGCAGTGACAGGATGATCCTTTTGCGTATGGTGTTGGCATTCATGTGCACCACTTCTAGGACTAGTCAGTCTTGGTGTTCAGGTCTCTCCACCCGTCTCTTGACTGCTGCCTGGACCCGGTCTACGAAATCTACAAAAGGCTCTGCAACACCTTGTTTAATTGCTGTATAGGGAACCATCGGGTCTTTGGTGGGCATGCCCAGGAACGCACACTCTGCTGCACCCCTGGACATGTCCAGCATGGCCTTTGGAATTCCCTGAGCTTGAAATTGCCTTTCATTCCATTCTCCTTCACCCAGGAGATGGTCCAAAGTGATTGGTTCTTCCACGAAATCCAGGCTGTATGACCCTTCTCGGATTTCAGGAAGCAGGTCTGCTGCCAGTTTCTTCCACCTCCTCTCCCACAGACTGTATTGTGATGGGAGAAGCAGGCAGCTAAACAGACGCTTAAGGTCTGCTGGCACTATGGTTCTAGACATTAAAGTCACTTTTAAAATGCCTTTTAAAAAAGGGCTTTTTTGTCCAAAATCACGTGATGTTTTGCAGACCTCTTTTATGGATTCATAGGGAAGGGGTGTTTGTAGGGTTTTCCCCTGCCCTGGTGTAGGAGGTTGGAGTGTGGAGCGACTGCTTGATTTCGTAAGATTGGGCCCCGTCCCCATCCCCTTCCCTCCTCCCTTCCCCCCCACCCCCCAGCGGGTATCCGAGGAGCGGGAGGACGTGGGGGTGGAGAGCGAGGGACAGGGTGGACAGGGTGGGGAGAATCTTCACCCTGGGACATCAGGTCAGAGGTGACAGAGCCCTCCCTGTTGGGAGAGGGTGGGGCTGATGTTGCAGCAGGCAGGACATGGAAGAAGGGAACACCCACCCGAGGGGGAAGAGGGGGAGGGGTGGCAACCTGATGCCTGGAGTGGGCGGTGCCCATGCCCACAAGGAAGCAGGAGGGGGACAAAGGAGAGAAAAGGACTGTGGGAAGAAGAAACCCCTCCATGTGGCTGTCCTCTATCTTGGGAAGACAAAGACCCCGACCACGTGGCCGTGGCCTCTTCAGGGGAGCAAAGAAAAGGGTTCAGGGGAGCAGAACTGCATGGGGAGCACCAGAACTGGGATTTCTGACTGGGAAAAAGGGATTGGAGAAGGGGTTTGGGGTCGATTCCTCAGAGAAGCAGTTAATTTCGCTAAGGCGTGCATGCCGGGGCGGCTCGGGGGAGCCAGGAAGCACAGTCCATGTCTGTGGAGCTGCCCTGTGCCTCAGAGTGGTGGAGTACTCCCCTCTGCCTACCCGGGTTAGGGGAAAAAGGGGTAGGAGAGGATGTGGAAACGGGTTTAAGGGAAGTAGCAGTTTTTCTGGGTGGCTCGTTCCCTTCCCGGTTCGCGTCCCGCGTGGACTCTGTTTTTACAACCTCCGATATCAATAGATGGAGCTTGGGGAAGCAGTCTTTCCCAGAGTGATCCCTGTCAATTCCCTCTGCTAACCTGGCTCCTACTCGCTCCCAGAACTCTGTTCTGTGAGCATCCTCCACAGTCAAGCGTGGGAAGGAAAAGTACAGCCATCATACAAACTGTTTGACTGAATTTTTGGGGTAGGGACCCTTTACCAATAAAATTCCCTTAATTTGGATATAGAATTCCCTTTGTTGGGTAGATAGCGTGGTCCCCATGCTATTTCTACCCACAACCTCACCTCTGGTGCAGAAAAAGCGAATAAAAAGCAAAAAAAGGGAAAGACCCCAGTGGCTCCCATACATGCCGTGCGCGCCTGATCTGTACCCTTGGAAACGCGGCAGAGCCCACCCACGTGAAGTATTAGCCGGGTACCCCCCACTGCTAAACACTTACCAAACTGGAATCTTCGCAAATAAAAGCTGCTACCAGGGTATTCTTTCCCAGGAAACATCCGTTCTTCGGCTTTCTGTAGCCATGAATGGTTGTTCTTCCAGTCCCACACGGGAAAACACGGCATATTTTCCTGTGGGTGGCGGAGACGTCACTGACTTACTTCAGGGGGACTCTTGCTCCCATTTTCAGTCTGGCACAGAGCAATTTTCCGTCGTAGACCGCAACCCTGTGGTGGCGATGGCAGTTTTCCACGCGGATTGCGCTCACTCGTCTCAGCAGCAGCGCTTGCTGGTTGGTGGCGCAGCTTCGCAGTGGTGGCGTTCTCTCTGCGCGGCTCCCAGGTACTCTGTAGTGACCCTCTGCCTGCTCCGCTGCTTTGCACTGGCTGTGGCCCCGTGCTGGGCACCACTCGCGGCTTCACGTTACTTTTCTCGGCCCTGGTCAGCTCCCGAGCGCCCAGCTTGGGCGTCTCAGCTTTTCGTCGGGATCGGGGCTCACCGCAATTCCCAGGTGCTTTTGCTGCCGCACTCTGGGGTGGGCGGCTCCGGGGGGGGGAAGCTGCTGTCTGCGCTTCGCCGGCGGCGCAAGGGAAGAAACAAAGAGGCAGGAACTTCGGCCAAATCCATCCGCATGGCGGCTGGATGCTTTATTGGCTGCGAGAGCTGCGGTGGAAAGCTGCAGCCTGCTCCCAACTTCACATGGTTGCAAATGGCCCCGAGCATGCAGCGGAGTGGGATGAAATAGGGGTGGGACAGAGCGGATGGGGAGTCCTCCCGCCCAATGGATACAGACATTGTGGTGATGATGTGTACTACAGCGACCAATGGGAACACGGCAGGGGCTAACACAGGGCTTTGGGGTGAGTGGGACTGCGAGAATGGGGTGACGGGCACAGAAACTGCAGGAGTACGGGAAAACCTGGGAGGTGCACGAGGGTACACAGAACCGGAAAACTAACAAAGAAAAAACCCATAATTTGAACCCAAACCCAGGATGCAACAGGGGACATTCTTAGAGCATAGCCCCAGGAAGTCCCCTGGCAGCCCCATAGGCCTCCACAATCTCTGTTAATATGTTGTCACATATAGTCTGCGTGTTTTCACGTTTGACTGATGAGTTTTAATGCATAAAGTTAGTCTATTTCTGAAAAGTTATTTACATTTTGTTTTATTGTCACAGGAAACACAGAACAAAAGCAGCACACAGAAAACACAACACTCATCCACCACACACAAACTTATACACAAACTCACAGTTGCTCTCATCTCGACCACTCTGTTACAGCCCT
Source organism: Anomalospiza imberbis (assembly GCF_031753505.1). NCBI lineage: Eukaryota > Metazoa > Chordata > Aves > Passeriformes > Viduidae > Anomalospiza > Anomalospiza imberbis. The sequence goes on from NC_089721.1 coordinate 74,045,535, forward strand.
GGCCATCAATGCTCCTTGGGAATGTGGTTCCCAGGAGTCTCATAACAAAAAGAAAAAATCGTCCTGCCTGACAAAAATCTCAGTCCTGGGATGGTCCGTACCCGAACTTTGGCAATGAATGTCGCCTCGCAGACCAGGTCGGACCAAGGAAAAAAACCCAGCCGGGGGGGGAAAAAAAACCTGTCTGGGAGTTTTTTATTCTAAATTTAAAGATGTGTTGAAAAAACTGAAAGGCAAAAGTCATAGACACCAGGCACCAGGTTAGAACCAGTCAGCAGACACTCACACAGGCAGACACAAGCAGAAACAGACAGACACAAATTCTCACAGACACAAACTCTCACAGACAGACCCAGACAGTCACACACTCTTTGGCTTACTCACTGACTGCAACCTTCAATTGAAACACTACAGTAAAGAAGATGCTTTGACATGTCTTCTGTCTGCCCCTTGACATCAAACAGTAATTTCTGGGAAAATCGGTGGTATTGGCAACCACAGAGATACAAACCTACCTTGGGGACCTGTGAGACAGTCAATGAGTGATTATCTGACAGCTAGAAATTATCCCCACTCTGGGCCCATAAATTTTCTACTCCATAGAAAGGACATGAACTGTAATGTTTCATAACTTTCTACCTAACCGTGACTATTATAACTGTTCTACTTAACCTGCCAGGCAGGGCAGCTCTGAGCACAATATAGGTACATACAATATAAGTCAAGATAGGTACAATATAAGTCAGGGCTTGACATTACTCTCTGGAAGATTAATTCTCAAGCCCTATATGCTTTGAGAAGACAGCACCCATGGAGCTACTGCAGTCACATGAGGGTCTAATACACTCCCTATAGAAGTCCATGAAAATGGCACATGAAAACAAGGCACTGCCAAAGCTGAGAAGAAAGATGGGTGAGAACATCTTGAGTATTTCTTCTGCCAGAAGATAAAGTAAAAAGATAAAGATGCCAGAAAAAGCATGATACAGGAAAGCATGTGAGTACAGTATGGCTGATATGGCTTAGAATGATGCTGATTAAGCATTGAGATGTAACAAAGGGCTATGACACAGAAGACAATGGACACAAACTACATAACACAGACACAGACAACATAACAGACACAAGCTGAAAGTGCCTGGCAGTTTCACCCTATAGACCCTACATTCCTAGTGCAAGATGAGCCAGAGGCCGATGATGCCAGGGGAAAGAAAGCTCTATGACAATAACACATGATGATGAAATGTGGTTCCTTACAAGAATTTAGTGCCAAAGCTGTTAAGAGGATGCTCAAGAAGCTTGGTAGGTCTAGGAAAGGAAGCGATGACTCTCTGGTGACCCTGGCAATAGCTCCAGACCTGAAGGCAGGCTCTGTAGGAATATAAAAGGGTGAAAGACTTTAGAAAGTGCAAAAAAGCCCCAGAAAGTAGACATAAAGCTAAGAAAGGCTGGGAAAGTTCAAAACCTTCTCATGGGAAGCTAGGAAGTTAAGAACCAAGTGAATACATTTATATTATCATAAGGAACAAGAAAGAACAAGAACTTATTGGTAGTTCAAGATGTGAAAAGTTCTAGACATATGCTTTGCAAAGATAGAAAAAGTTTCAATCTTAAATAATGAATTAATGTGTATTGTTTGAGGTTAATAGAAGTCCTTTTGTTAATGTTAAACCCATGTTGGTTCTTTTCTTATTGGTTAGAATAAAATGACTTTACACCATTTCTTTTATGGTATTGGTTCAAAGAATATGTAGAAAAAAGGCTTTGCAAAAGCTGCCATCTTGTCTCTGATCTGGATTTGCATGGATGTTGCTGTTTCTCTGTGTCTCTTGCTTTTTGCTTGTATGATACAGACAGATAATAAATCCTAAGTCTGCAACCAGTCAGGGTCCCATCCCGTTTGTGAGACACGGACTGATGCAGCAGGGTTCCTCTGGTGAAGAGATGCAGAACAGCCTCAAGACTCGAAGAAGGCTGATGACGTGAGGCTCATGAGAACATGAAAATGAGTCGTAACTACCCTTCCCAGGGAGGGCTCTGGTGAGGCTGAGGAGAAACCCTCTCCCTTTACTTCTGAGGGGCCCGTCCCACTACAGCCCTCTCCTCTAAGCTAACTTCAAATTGCTTCCTGTGAGTGTAAAGGTTTTTTCTTTCTCCCAAACACTGGCCCCACTATTTAGCTTTTGGAAGATGAGCAGACAAAATCCATCCTCATTTGGATGTGGATGTGATGTTCTCTGTATCTGCTTTGATACTGCCATTTCCAGACTTTGGCTCCTGTAAGAGACAGTCTGAAGTTTCCTTCATTTGCCTCATGACCGTCACAAAGGCCCTTGAAGACCCCTGACAGGAGGTCTGGCCTGGCCGAGGTAGAAGCTTGCCGAGTGACTGTTAGCAGGTGCACTCGCTGTGCTTCTACAGAATGCTGTATTCAAACAGGTTCTGACATGCGGTGGCTTGTCCCTGCAAACCTGCATCTGCTTCACAGACCAAGGGGCTCCTCACAATGGCACATAAATCTTCTGGCCAGATGCCACTTGCTTTGGCTAACGACTATATAAGCGGTAACTTTTTGAGAAGACTTTGGTTACCCCCACGGACAATGATGAATCCATGTGGCTGTCCCATTGAGGACCTTGTCTCGATGAGTGGTAGCTATTTCTATTTTCCCCCTCTTTTCTCTCTATTCTTTATTTCCTTTCCTGTCCCCTCTATCGCAGTTGCTGTTGGCACCAAAATAAAGGTGCTTTTTTTGTGATTGAACTGATAGTCCCCTGCCATATGCCTTTTTGCACTTTTGGGATGAGTTAACAAACCATCATGACACCCCACTTCTCTAAGTGGATTGTGATAGCTCCCCACCTTGTCATGGTACCTAACACAACAAAGCTGAAAAGAAAGCCCTCCAGAAGAGTTTATCCAAAAGGATATTTGCAATAGTAAAACATTAGGGTTATGGTTTAGATTTAGGGCTTAGGGTTTAGGGTTTGAGGGTTGAGGTTTGGGGTTTGGAGTTCAGGGTCGAGTTCGGGTTCAGGTTCGGGGTTTGGGTTAGGGGTTCACAATAGGGTTTAGGGGTACGGCTTCAGGTTCAGAAGAGGGTTCAGGTAATTGTTGGGGTTACGGTTAAGTGTTTAGAGTCAGGGGTTAGGGTTAGGGTCTGGGGTTAGGGTCTGGGGTTAGGGTCTGGGGTTAGGGTCTGGGGTTAGGGGTCTGGGGTCTGGGGTTAGGGTCTGGGGTTAGGGTCTGGGGTTAGGGTCTGGGGTTAGGGTCTGGGGTTAGGGTTAGGGTTAGGGTTAGGGTTAGGGTTAGGGTTAGGGTTAGGGTTAGGGTTAGGGTTAGGGTTAGGGTTAGGGTTAGGGTTAGGGTTAGGGGTTAGGGTTAGGGTTAGGGTTAGGGTTAGGGTTAGGGTTAGGGTTAGGGTTAGGGTTAGGGTTAGGGTTGGTTAGGGTTAGGGTTAGGGTTAGGGTTAGGGTTAGGGTTAGGGTTAGGGTTAGGGTTAGGGTTAGGGTTAGGGTTAGGGTTAGGGTTAGGGTTAGGGTTAGGGTTAGGGTTAGGGTTAGGGTTAGGGTTAGGGTTAGGGTTAGGGGTTAGGGTTAGGGTTAGGGGTTAGGGTTAGGGTTAGGGGTTAGGGTTAGGGTTAGGGTTAGGGTTAGGGTTAGGGTTAGGGTTAGGGTTAGGGTTAGGGTTAGGGTTAGGGTTAGGGTTAGGGTTAGGGTTAGGGTTAGGGTTAGGGTTAGGGTTAGGGTTAGGGTTAGGGTTAGGGTTAGGGTTAGGGTTAGGGTTAGGGTTAGGGTTAGGGTTAGGGTTAGGGTTAGGGTTAGGGTTAGGGTTAGGGTTAGGGTTAGGGTTAGGGTTAGGGTTAGGGTTAGGGTTAGGGTTAGGGTTAGGGTTAGGGTTAGGGTTAGGGTTAGGGTTAGGGTTAGGGTTAGGTTAGGGTTAGGGTTAGGGTTAGGGTTAGGGTTAGGGTTAGGGTTAGGGTTAGGGTTAGGGTTAGGGTTAGGGTTAGGGTTAGGGTTAGGGTTAGGGTTAGGGTTAGGGTTAGGGTTAGGGTTAGGGTTAGGGTTAGGGTTAGGGTTAGGGTTAGGGTTAGGGTTAGGGTTAGGGTTAGGGTTAGGGTTAGGGTTAGGGTTAGGGTTAGGGTTAGGGTTAGGGTTAGGGTTAGGGTTAGGGTTAGGGTTAGGGTTAGGGTTAGGGTTAGGGTTAGGGTTAGGGTTAGGGTTAGGGTTAGGGTTAGGGTTAGGGTTAGGGTTAGGGTTAGGGTTAGGGTTAGGGTTAGGGTTAGGGTTAGGGTTAGGGTTAGGGTTAGGGTTAGGGTTAGGGTTAGGGTTAGGGTTAGGGTTAGGGTTAGGGTTAGGGTTAGGTTAGGGTTAGGGTTAGGGTTAGGGTTAGGGTTAGGGTTAGGGTTAGGGTTAGGGTTAGGGTTAGGGTTAGGGTTAGGGTTAGGGTTAGGGTTAGGGTTAGGGTTAGGGTTAGGGTTAGGGTTAGGGTTAGGGTTAGGGTTAGGGTTAG